>NW_017102522.1:0-572 GCF_001263275.1 Habropoda laboriosa
GCTCACACGGTTGCCATGTTACTGTTAAACGAAGCGATTAAACACTTATAACCTCGCACATGGTTATAGTATTACTTGCGACCTTCGCATATCTTACTGGAACGATTCACGTCCTCTAAATGGCGCACGGTTATGCTAGGCATTCGGTACGCCGGCGTCGAATTTTCGACCTACGATGTGGTGGAAAATACAAATAATAAAATATTTCGTCTTTAGAAATAATTCCAACAAATAAATTTACCCCACGAAATCTTACAATTTTTTGGTACCGAATACAAAGTTGTGGTTTGTTTTTTCAATAGCTCAGACGGTTTCCGTGTTTCTGTTAAACGAAGCGAATATACACATATAACGTCACGCTTGGAGATAGTTGTTCTTCGTGGTGTTCATGTATCGTACCGGAACGATACTCGCACTCCAAATGCAGAACGATTCTGCTATGCATTTTGGACATCGGCGCCAAATTTTCGTGCTACGAATGTAGGGGAAAATGCAGATGGAGATAGTTGTTCTTCGAGATTTTCACGTAACGCACCGGGACGATAATCGTACTCTAAATGGAGTGAGATTCT
>NW_017102523.1:0-22994 GCF_001263275.1 Habropoda laboriosa
TATATATATTCGTATCTCGAACGTATCAAGCGGATCAGCGTACACTCCGTGCCTCTGGTTATCAGTCCTTCCGCCTCGCATCCAGCCAGCCTCAATCGTTTCTTGTACCATGAACTGGTTAGCTAGAATTGACAATTTTTCCAATGACTGCCGCCAAAGAATTGGTTAAGGTCGGTGGAACAAATATAGCGGGGTCGTAAATTATAGCACCAAGTGGCGACACAGCTTGATCTAGCCACAGTCAGGACCGTGTGCGGCATTTTGTTTTAGAATTCGTACAATAAAATGACGACAACTGACGGCTAACGATATTTACATGTACAGTCGAACCTCAAGAGAAGTTACAGAGGTTTCAACTTATCGAAATTTTTGAGTAACAGAGGTCCTCCTACTATTGAGCCTGGAATTATACATTACGCCGCGCCGTTTTAAATCATGGCTCAAGCGCAACCCCGAGTAATTACATTGTTTAATCCTCGACAGGAATATCAGCCGCCCGACCCTTAGATTTCTTAACATGTACTTCTATTGTATATATTTTTCGCCTTAGCTCGTTTCGTAGCAGTGGTAATTTTATGACGCCACGGCAATCGTAGTCTTTCAATCTAAGAACTTGCTTTTACCTTTTATTGCCCTGTTTTCGACTTACAATCTTCGCCCCTTTTTTAACTTGTACATTTTTGCATTCATATGGTCACCAGAGCCGAAGCGCGTCTTAACGTTATTGTCTGCTACGGTCATTGTTGGAGGCACTCGGAATTCCCGCGTGCGTCACTCAAGGGTACGCTTGGTACCTGAGAGTGACCTATGGTCTGGGGGGTGGCATTTTCGTGTACTTTTCCCACCTATGATTTTAACCAATAGTTTTCGCCAACCACCCTTCCCCACCACTATCGAAAAATGTATTCAACTTTTGTCCTCCTAATCACGGAGGTGGTCCTTCGAAGACGAACCTATTAGATTTAGTCGGCACACCACGTGCTAAATTCGACAAAGCTCGAAAGTTGGTTGCAACTACCACGAGCACATCGTAACATATATATATATATATATATATCGTCGTTTTTCGAGCCACTCTTAATACACTTGCTATGTATCGCGCGATTCTTAACTAAGCTTTCGTCTCAACAATCTTCTTTCTGTTATTACGTCATTTACAATTAGTCCAGGTGTAGGATAAGTATAGAGTTTTTTCAAGAAAATTTATAACATACACGTACTGCTTTCATTTAATGTTACGGCAATTTAAAGGATAGTTTATCCCGAGTAAGACTCGGGCAGTGCGTTAAATAACAAAGAGTTTAACCGAAGAGAGACTTTTAGGAAAAAAAGTGGAAAGGGACGAGATATTATCGGAACTCTGACGTAAGATTATGTACACTGTGCTTTAAAAATAATCACACACGACGTAATTATTAAAAAGATACGTGCAAAATATGAATTTTATTCACTCTAATTCGTAATTATATTAAACTGTCAAAGGGTTAACAAATCAAAATTCGACATGCGGAAGCTTTGTACGAAGGTTAATAATTTTCCAATTGGAGCGGCGTAAAGCAAAAAAAATTCAATTTTTGAACGTGAATTATTTATTGTATAAATACGTAAACGTAATCTGCTAGGTTATTGTACCTACTTGTTATAAAGGAGTTGAAAGAAAGAAAGGAGACAGTATCGAATGATTGATTTCTGATATCTTCTTGTCTCTGACATATAGCTGTAAACTTCGAGTTGCAGAGGCAGCGGCGATAGAAGTTCGACTTGTAGAGCTCTGGTTATTCTAAACTCGAGTTACAAGCGTAAAATAATGCATATGGACAGGTAGCAAATTATTCGAGTTAAAGTATGTTTTACTTCGACTTGTAGAGGTTTTCACAGCAGAGCGAAAGGGAATGAACAAAGTTGTAGTCTTATAGAAGTTTTCGAGTTACAGAGGTTCGTCTTTATTACTATATTAGGAAGGTGCATAAGTTCGTACGGTTTTTCTTGGTTTTTGTTCTCATGGCTCGGATGATGTAAGATCCATGAACTAAGTTTTTGCACTTTTCCCAGTGTCTTTAAATGGCGGAGCGCTGTTTGATGAGAGCAGTGCATCTTCTCGACTAATTCACCAGTTGATTGCCATTAAAAAGTAGAGCTTCCAAATGCTCCTCATTGAACTAGAATTGTCGAACGTCACTCATCATTTATGGCAAAATTGCCTGTTTTTGTGCTATTCTGTTAGCAACGTAACTATTTCCGTAGACTGCACAATTGTTATGGGCAACTTCAGCAACTCTAGAACGACGATTAAACTCATAAAGTAAAGTATGTCGAAGATGCTCATTTTTGTTAATCTGACACTCCAGAGTTTTTGAACAAAAAACTTTCTATTATCTGCACAGTACCAAGAAATTTACGATACCATTGAAGAAGAAAACAAAAGCTATATCACACAGTCGATAGGCAAATGTTACGAATTTCATTCAATACGAAATGAAAACGCACTAACTTATGGACCTACCTAATAATACTTGAAGTTTCTTTTTGTGTTTGAATTGACGTGTCGTAAATCTGTAGGACCAACGCGGATCAATTGTCTAGCCGAATTTTGTTGATCTCAATTACCTAATTTTGTACGAATTTTATGTGTCAAATTAAAATCACAATTATGTGACCAAATAAAAATTTTATCGTAATTTAAGTAAATGTCAATTCGGTAAATTTAAGAGACTGCAATGTCAATTACCATAGAGACATGAAAGCTGTAATGTTTGAGAGACAATTGATACCAAATCGCAAACTCCGGTTTCCATTGTTCAGTGTCTTTGTTACGGACAATGCGGAGTGTCATTCCAGAGCACGAAAAAATTAGTTGGAAATTAGAAATTCAGAACTTCTTAGTGACTTACGATCTCTACTTTGAAGATAGTTAGGTATACGAACTATTGACGTTGAACTATTGGACGTTTCAAAAATTGGAGATTTTAGAACAGCTTATGTTATAGATGAGATACCGAGAAAAGTGGTCACTTGGTGCTAAAGTTGCAGCCGTAATGTTGTATTTTTAATCTCATGGACTCATTTAAAATAGAATATGCAAAGAAAAAATACATTTTCACGGTTTCACAAGAAAATGATTGAATTGATACACAATGAAGTGAGCAAATTACAAAATAATAAAAATTAAAGCAGAATACAGGTAAAAACGAAGACCAGTAGAAGAACTTGAAGGACGACAGAGCTTGCGTAGGCACGGTGAATACATCATAGTCTGAGACACGATATAGCGTAATTCTAAACTAAACCCTCGAAATGACCGATTGATGTCTTGGCATTTAGGACCGTACACTGCACTTCGTTTTAGGATTCCACGCAATAAAAGAATGGCGACTTATGACTAACAGTATTTCATTTACTGTTTAAAATAATTACTTTTGAACCTCCTACTGTCGAGGCGGAGTCTCAGAGACTTCGCTGATTCTATCTTTTTTGTTTTCTTCTATTCTATTTAGATATTAAAATGAAATTAACACAACCAACCACTCTATTCTATAATGTTCATTAGGGAAATGTGTAATAAAGGCAAATCAGTAAGAAAATTTGTCAGAAATGTTCTGGATAACTCATTGGAAGTTCAGAAGTTTCGTAGACTCCATATCGGGCTTTACGTCCCAAAACCGGTGTCTCGACAGTAGAGGGTTAAAGTATTTGGTTATTTACTAATAATTATTCTTTGGAAAGTTAGAAGTTTCTTCCTGTATTTGTATAGCCAATATATTGTGTAAGTATGTACATCGATACTGGACTAAAAATTTCTTCTCGCAGCCGTAGCCGAGATTTCAAGTCCTCGAGCACCCTTATTTCTATCACTTCGGTTGTTTTGACACCTGAAACATGTTTACTTTGGCTTCTGATCACTTTTATATATGACCTTGACTGAGAGTTCAGGTCTTTATCTTCTCATATTTCTGTCAATTCCCTTGTTAGAACGCTGGAAACATATTTACTTTGACTCCTGACCGATTTTATGCGCTCGCTATATTTACCTTACACAAAGAGGCGGGCGAGGTTGCGTGGATCACGAGCGTTTCGCTAGGAACTTTGCCTCTTACCGGTTCTCTCCTTCTTTGGCCGCTGGCAAAAGGAGCTGAATCGTTCTAGATTAGGCTCTAGAGTGACCTATCTGGAAGGCATTGGATACAATCACCAGGTTTGTAACAGTGGCGGGGGAATCGATTTAAACGTGTTTTGATCGGTCACGGGTATACAGAGCGTTTACGACTCGTGTGTCTACCTCCCGCTCGTTTGCTCTAGAAAAGTTCACCGTCGTGGATGCAATATTAAGGCGAGGCCGTTTGTTCGTTCGTTCGTGAGGAGGAGAAAGGATTTCGCGCGCGTTTGTTTCTCACGTGGCTGAGTGTGGGTGCCGCCGAGGTATCCTAGCCAAACCGCATACTTCTTCGTTTATTTCTCTCCACACTTTATATCACCGCTCTATCCTATGTACTCGGTGACGGAAGGCTACACTGACGGAAGGTTATTATATTTCCCAGGCCATAGAAGAGGTTGCCTTGTGTTTTACTGAACCTCCCCCGCGAGGAACGCGTACACGCGCTCGACTAGAAGCAATTTTACCTTTGGCCCATGACGCGGCGACGTCAATCGTAAAACATCTGCGTGTAATATCGCCGGAATTATTTTGGGTCTGCGGACGGATCTTGTTGCCTTTGCTGCTTCTTGTTTCGCATGTACGGGTGGCTTGAGACTTATGATACATGTATGACGAGGCGATTTCTTGTGAAAAAATAAATTGAAAGCGTGGAATGAAATTTTTTGACGAGACTCTTCATTGCCAGGGAAATCGATTCTGAAAATTCGTAAGATAGTACGCATAAATTGTTCGATTAATACTGATGGGATGTACAGATCACGAGTAAGATACAAAGGATGATAAAAGCGAAATTATTGCTGATTAAAATGTTTAGTAGTTTTAGGTTGACGGTAAGTGGAGATAACCGGACAATAGTTTAGTACTGCTCGATAAGCTAGTACTGATGTTTGTCTAAAAGACTGAAAGACTTAATTTATACCTTTCCGGTAGCCAAAGTAAGAAGATGATTGGTAGTTTAAGGATTCCTAGGAAAGGGAAATAGAAGTTGATGATTGCTGGGGTCCTAGGAATTTATGGAAAGGGAGAGAACGGAAGGGGCGCGGGGCCTGATACCAAGGTAGGTGGGCTGTAATTGGGGTGTGTGATGCTGTATTATACAGAAGTTAAGGAAATGAGTATATGGTAAGGTAGGGGAGAGTCGGGGAAACACGAACGTGGGGTAATTGAGAATTCGCATATATAATGGTGTTAGAAAAACACGAACAATCCCTCCTTTTGCCACATGATCGCTCGTACCGAATGCAATTCTAGGCCGCCAATGCAAAATAGTTGACACGCACACTGATCCAGGTAAAAACTATTGAAGAAATTTGCTCGTCTTCGTCTAATTTTTTGAAGAAAGTAAAATAAGTTACAGCTTTTGTATTTATAATTATCTTAACACGTTAAGTTCATTCTAATGATTAAAAACGTAAAAAGTAAAAATTGAGGATTAATTTAAAACCAGTATATTTTTTATTTGATGTTTCTAACCTAAAATTCTCTCTATTATTTTTTGACGATCACGACAAATGCGATTGTTGGACATTTTTACCATTACGTTTGAAAAAAGCAATTATTTTTAATTTAGAAAAATTTGAAAGGATTTGGCTATTCGAAGAAGTGTGAAGGCCTAGGGTATTGTGGCATGTACCTTATTTTCCACTGATGAGTCCCTCAATTATATCAGGAGATTGATCACCTGTGCTACCTGCTGCATTTTTAAAATTCATTTTCTCGTAAACGGAGGCTCATATGAAAACATATTCTTCCGAATTTTCAGTTCACTTTTGTATTATGGTGGTTGGTTATGGACGGAGGAAATGAATAGCGAAATAAATAACGATCACATTGCTATGACTATTCTAATTAAGTGCTGACCGTTTGTGTCGTTAATAGCCTATTGTGTCGCTGAGTGTTGAGAAGAGTGTTGGAAAAAGAAATTTTTGTTGATTAAAAAACATGAAAAACTTTGGCTATCTGAAGAGGCGCGAAGGCCTAATGGCCTTGATTTTTCGTTGCATGGACGGAGCAGAGAAGATAGCTGGCGTTTCGTCCTGGGCCTTTTAAATGTACTCGTTAGTAAGGCTACCTAGGAGATCTGTATCGTAGACGCGGAGGACGATTAAACTTAAGTTAGAAGTTGTATATATATATATGTATACAATAATATATGTATACAAACGGGAGCCCTTAGCAAGGACTAGCGAGAATTGGTCGTTAGTCTGTCCATCTGGTGGTCGAGTCTAGGAGGTACCGCCACATTACAAACGTACTTAAGCTCGAGTCGGAGAAACAATTTTGCGACGATTGCACAGCTGAAGTCTCTCTCTTTTAGTACCAAGTGACAGCACTACAGGTTATTAGGTTATCCTCTGAGTAATGTCATTCTCGCTATTGCATTTCACTTGAAAAGAGGCCTTATTTATGGTTACATTACGGGACGTTTAACACTTTGCGGTCCTACGCCAGGCTAGACTAGATTGTTTACTTTGTTCTGTTACTTTTGGTTTTGATATACAGTTATTCGCAAAAGATTTCGTAGACTCTGTGAAAGGTTATTTATATTGAAAGAGAAACTTGTTTAATGTATCTAAGATTATATTTATTTATCAATTGTATGAAGTAATAATAATTGCAATTAACAACTCATAAAAATATGAGCCGTATGGAGACTTTTCTGTGTGATTTTCTTTGGCACTGAAATGTCATTTGATCACTTAAGTAGTTTTGTGTGAATCTGGTTTAGAATCCACGTGTAACAGATTAATCACTTTATGGAAAAAATCAATAATAATTTTAAATATAACTCTTTCTTTGTATTTCCAAGTAATAAAATTGAAAGCGAGTTTGATATTGAATTGTATAAAAGCAATTTGACTTATAAAAAAACTGATTTATTAAAATAATTATGAAAGGATACGAAAGAGGACTGTGTTTATATATATATATTACAGATGTTCTGAAGTATATACGTTTCTGTGGTAAGTGGCACCAGGTGTTTAGGAAATTCAGAGCTGGTGAATATGTATGTAACACTTGTCCAAACAAACGAAGGATGCATATAGGAGATCCTTTTTTAGAGGTACCATACCATGGACAACTTAAAAATTTACAATGCAAATAAGGGCAATAAACAATGCAATAAAATTCAAATTGTAAGAATTTATACACGTCTGCCGTTACTGGTACTGTTACAAAATTTTGTTAGTGCAGAGGAGCAATATAAACGTGTTACTTAATATAGTTGTGAAAATATAAAAATAGAGTTGAATTTTTAAGCCTTTGAAAATATGGACGCGAGAATTGGTCGTTAGTCTGTCCATCTGGTGGTCGAGTCTAGGAGGTACCGCCACATTACAAACGTACTTAAGCTCGAGTCGGAGAAACAATTTTGCGACGATTGCACAGCTGAAGTCTCTCTCTTTTAGTACCAAGTGACAGCACTACAGGTTATTAGGTTATCCTCTGAGTAATGTCATTCTCGCTATTGCATTTCACTTGAAAAGAGGCCTTATTTATGGTTACATTACGGGACGTTTAACACTTTGCGGTCCTACGCCAGGCTAGACTAGATTGTTTACTTTGTTCTGTTACTTTTGGTTTTGATATACAGTTATTCGCAAAAGATTTCGTAGACTCTGTGAAAGGTTATTTATATTGAAAGAGAAACTTGTTTAATGTATCTAAGATTATATTTATTTATCAATTGTATGAAGTAATAATAATTGCAATTAACAACTCATAAAAATATGAGCCGTATGGAGACTTTTCTGTGTGATTTTCTTTGGCACTGAAATGTCATTTGATCACTTAAGTAGTTTTGTGTGAATCTGGTTTAGAATCCACGTGTAACAGATTAATCACTTTATGGAAAAAATCAATAATAATTTTAAATATAACTCTTTCTTTGTATTTCCAAGTAATAAAATTGAAAGCGAGTTTGATATTGAATTGTATAAAAGCAATTTGACTTATAAAAAAACTGATTTATTAAAATAATTATGAAAGGATACGAAAGAGGACTGTGTTTATATGTATATATTACAGATGTTCTGAAGTATATACGTTTCTGTGGTAAGTGGCACCAGGTGTTTAGGAAATTCAGAGCTGGTGAATATGTATGTAACACTTGTCCAAACAAACGAAGGATGCATATAGGAGATCCTTTTTTAGAGGTACCATACCATGGACAACTTAAAAATTTACAATGCAAATAAGGGCAATAAACAATGCAATAAAATTCAAATTGTAAGAATTTATACACGTCTGCCGTTACTGGTACTGTTACAAAATTTTGTTAGTGCAGAGGAGCAATATAAACGTGTTACTTAATATAGTTGTGAAAATATAAAAATAGAGTTGAATTTTTAAGCCTTTGAAAATATGGACCAAAATATTGAATACAACTCACACTGCAAATCTTAACCCCTTGCTTTATATTTCTTCTAATAGTTACGTGTATTAACATTAGTTCTTCTGATAAAAAAAATAGCATAAGTCGTACTTAATAATTCTCACGTTTAGGAATTGAAACTGGAGGTAGACTTAACGCTAAAATTTATCACAAATATAATATATTTTCATCATACCTGGACCATAGTCTGCTTCACAAATATGATTTCCGTTATGAAGCACAGGGTTAAGCAGTTCTCCCTTTCTTGCTCAAAAATTAAGCTTAAAATTATGTAGAATCTCTATTGTTAAAATAGTTCATAATAATGCTTTGCGGCAACGATATTTGACAGAATATGATAAGTGAATATAACAATAATTTAACACAACTTGCAACGCTAAGATAACTTATGCAACTTCAACAACCATAAAACGACTCTTACAACTCTTAAACGTCTCGTACAACATTCTTTGCAACCCTCTATCTCCACCACGCTAATTCGATGCAAGTAGTTTGTCCGGTATCGCCTTCATTGCATTTACGAATGTTTTCTGGGTCTACCAATGTGTCCAACATTAACCCTGGGGTCGTAGGGTGCGACATTGGCGACCCTGATATCTTGGAACCTGATAGGCACAATCTGTACGCCATAGAATTTAATAACGACGACCCGGAGGTCATGGAATTCGATATAGACAACACTGACATTATGGAACTCGATACTCACAATTCCGAGATTATGGAATCCGATACAAACAACGCAAGTATCGTAGAACCCCATGCAGATCACTTTTAAGGTTATAGAGTACTGTAGACAACATCGAACGTCTAGAATTTGTTTCACAAACTTTCGTTAGAATGGAACACAATATCCATTACCTGTTGACGTGAAAAGTGACGTATAATTAATTTCGATTTTGAACAATTCTGTCTAGGTATACTATGAAATTGTTGGGGTTCAGTATTAAACGTAACAGATATTAAATGTACTTACGAATGTATAAAACACTCTCTGCAGGATATCTCAGCTAAACGAAGATACCTGAATATCTCCTTCAGTTTTGATGATATAAAACATTTTAGATGCAATTTGAGATACATTTCATGGTTAGGTCATTTCATGTCATTATACATCTCTGAACGTATTTTAACGTCAACTGTAATATGCAGGAGAAAAAATGATGCATTCATATGTAAAAAGACATTTATTTAAAAACTTCGAAAAAATAACTTTGGGACAAAAATATTCTTTGCGATGTATTCGTCTTTTGATACTAATTCGAATAGTTATAGTAATAGTTAATTAGAGTATTTGAGTGGCTCAAAACATAGGGCTCATAGAGATGATGTGGACCATTACAAGATTTCTGGGACTTGATTTGAACTCTCAAAGCATCATGAAGGTTTCCAGGATTTTCGAAATGACTGGGACTTTCAACGTTTCCTGAATTTTTGGAACTTTGAAAAGTTCTTAGATTTCAAAGATTCCTGAGACATCGAGGATTCTCAAATCTCAGGAACCATTAAGATCTCGTGGATCCTCTAGACTTAAAGAATTTCTGAGATTTTAGGGATAAAAAATTATTCGGACCACTGTTACTTTCGAGTTCTCGATGACTCCTTGCAGCCGTGAGATACGTAGAACGCCGAGACCCAGTAGTCTCTGGAATCCCAGAGAGCCTGAATGGAATACAATATCAAAGATCCTGAAAACTAATTGACCGCCAAAGGTCTCTCAGACCTCAAAAGCTGCGAAAACCTGAAACTACTCACGATCTTTGAAATTTAACGATTTCTCAACCTATAATAGAATGTTGAACGCTCTAAATACTTGTAATCTTTGAAATTCTATGACGTCCGATATTCTAATAGCTATAGAATTCCCTGAGGCTCCTATGGTTCTTTATACTGGAAATTTTTCACAGCTGTAAAATGTGTTCGAACCTTCCGAGTATCCTGTGAAATTTTCACCTTTTAGAAGTCTCATGGAATGCAGGATTCAATTAAAGTTTCAAGACCTGTGTTGTTGGGACCTTAACGGGATGCTATCTTAGTCCTCGAATATTGCACAGTAGTGTCGTCTGATTTTTCCCTCTCGGAGAACCATTCAAATTGATTCTTTGGGAATGTAAATTCTAAATCTTGTTTGTGTTTACTACTATTTGTCGAAAGGAACTTTCACGAACTTCACACTTAACAACGTATTAATAGTAAAGATCTACTTCTTGTTCTACTACTCGACTTGCCTGATTATTATTAGGTCGTCCAATGAGATCGTGCCTCGATGCGTTTATACTCTCCACGATGTGTTTTATATTTCGAGTTACTTTAGAGAAATGAAACCATTAATTCAGACGTCTAAGTACCCTGTTCAGTAAGAAAAGTTGGAAAAAACAATAGCAGTGAAACGTCCAGGACTCTTAGATCGAAGTAAAGTGATTTCTTACCACGATAATGCTAGACTATATAGTGTGTGGCACAAAAAATGCAAAAAAAGTTACGTGAATTCGGTTAGGAAATTTTATGCATTACAACATTCTTTCCTGGGCAAAAAGTTTGACAGTGTCGTCTCTACAGGAAATAACATTGAAAATCATTTTAATGAAAAGCCGAAGAAATTTTGTGTTTGTAATATTTTCACTTTTTAAAAATTGGAGAAAGAAGCTGAAAAAATTGAAATTTTTCATGATGTAATTACCTATAAAAAAAATTCCTAAACTTTTCCTCTCCTTTTATACGCATCAGGGTGGTCTAGCCTCATAAAGCGTTGCCTTAACATGTGCTTCTCGGTTTCGTTTCCCCACGAGGGTCATTGTTATCGTACCCCATTATTTCAAAGTCACGGATACCGTGTATTGTTATCATTAGTATCATATTCCACAACCTCGAAATGGTCGATGTTTGGTACCGTAGTCCCAAATTCACCGATGTTACGCTGGTTACTATTATCACCGACAGATTTGCGAGCAATATAGGATCATCACGATAATCGATTGGACCTCACTCATCCGAATAATCTACATTTCGCTGTACCCATATTTCGTGCCGTTTCACCCCTCCCTGTCTGCCACTTTATCGAAGAACATGCGAAATTTTCGGCAAGAAGAAGGGATTATGGGCGATATGGGCGACGGTCCATATTTTCTAGCCGATAGGTTCTCGAGATCTGTGGAAAATTCGGGCTGGTCGGTTAAAAAATATTTTTATTCCGTCGCTAGAGAGAAAAAAAAAAAGAAGAAATAAAAGAACGTGGACCATCGAGGAAAGGTGTTCACCCATGGCTCGTGGATTTATACCTCCTCCATAATTTTCGGGGAATCGTTTCACCTCGACAGACCGAGGAAAATCAGTTTTCTTCCATGCCTGCTGGCCAGAATTTCTTGCGTGGAAATATCTCGGTTCCACCCTTCTCTCGCCTCTCTACTTCTGCTCTCTTTTCTGTTTCCTGCGAATTAACGTGGAAATTTTTCGCGACTACGACATTATAGCAAGATAGAACGTTCAACCATTATCTTCTTTTTTTTTTTATCTTGAAAAGGTTGTGGGTTACTTACATCGTCGGTTATACCGTGAAGGAAATGTTATTGATGAGGGTGTGGTATTAAGGTCTGAAGGTGAAAGTATTTTATATTCGATATTAGGTTTCGTACTATTATTTCTGAACTGAAACAGTTATTCAGGGCGAAAGTGTGTTATATTCTTTTCCTAATTAAAATACTTCCTTGTGGTTAATTATGATTTTTCTTTTATTTTTCAGGTAAGAGTTCGATACACCAACGGAACGATTACTGAGGTTATAGTCTCTAATCAAATTTTGGACAGCCCCGGCAGTTTTGAAACGGGTGACAAAGAGGGTATGATACATTGATCAAAAATAGTAGAAAACTGGAAGTAGCAATGTCTGCAAAAAATAAATGGAGATAGAGATATCTACAAAAAATAGTTTTAAAAGTTAGCCATTTTTATGTGACAGGGCGTTACTAACATTAAAATTAAAATCATACTATGGGTATAACAAAATTAATGCCACAGTTCCAGATAGGGCTGTTTTAGCCCTTTTTTGTAATAGTAAACAACACACATAAACAATATTTTATTAGAAACCCTAAAAACTGAAAGAATATTAGCTAAATTGTAAAAGAAAAAAATGGTTTCATTGCTAAATGCTTGAGTAATTAATAATTCTCTAGTACAACAAATTTAAAACTGGTTTCCTGAAAAATTTACTTTTGTTAATTGTGTATATTGGTTGAGGTAGGATTTTTTATTCCAAATGCTATAATACTTTCTGCTTTGTGGTACTTTAGTCCCATCAGATGTAAAGGATAATTTTACTTTGTGTAGCTGATGTGATCATTTTCTTTCGCCATTTCCAAATGAACAGTGAAATTAGATTGTCGATCACTGTCATTTTGAAGACGAGTTGAACAACGCTGATAGTATGAAAACCGGGTATACGTAGTAAGAAAATCCATTTCTATACATATACTTTGTACCATTAACAGTGAACGAATGAAATTTTACACCAACTTAATAATTTTCAAATGCCATTTAAATATTTCGTTGTGACTTCATGGTTACGCAAAGAAGCCTTGGTTTGTTAGATTATCGTTATAAAATATGTTTTCGATGAAATCGGTGGATGGAGAAACGAAAGATGTAAGAATCTTCAGATTTGTTACAGTTCTAGGCCGGAAATCGTGAAATCGTGCGACTTTCACAATCTTTAATTGTTTGTAGCTCATAGCAACATTAACCGATTTCGATGAAATTTTCAGCGTGTGTATACTTGACATAGATCTACAAAACGTGTGTTTTAAATTTTCATTACAAGCCCAGATAAAAAAGTTATAAACAGTGACCTTTACAATTTTCTTCGTGAGGTACCTATATTATTAATTAGCATGCAAACGGAATTGAGTAATATGTCGATTCTTTTACGATCGTCATAATAACTTGAAAAAGTGTTTTAATTTAATGATTATTTAATTGTTTTTAAGAATAAATGTTTATTTAACGATACAAGTGACGTTTCGATACCAGGACCCTGACACGTAGCGACAGATAGCAATTTTTGCATGCAATTCATCAATAGCTCACATAGTTTTTGACAAATACTCTGTCAAACTTTTTTTTCCCTTATCTTCACCGTTTCCGAATTTTTTTTTATATCTCCTTCCTTTTGCAACAGGAATTCGCGGTTTGCTTAAATGCAAAACAAATCTTCGACTAACAATTATTAAAAAGCGAAGTAAAATCTGACTTTTTGTATTTAACGTAGATAAATTTGCATCAACTGTTTCTCACATAAATCACTCGAATTAATGCAGCTTAAGGTAGAAAACTAGGTGAAAGGTATAGTTGCTCCTCCGTTTAAATTTCATAACGCACTTCTTACATTGATCACGTAATCGTTAAATGGATAGGGAGCAATTATTATTCGATTTACGCTGATCCAACGGAACGTCCAGTATGTTTTAAATATTGTCTATGTGTCAGTAATAAATATTTCTTGTAATTTCTTGCGTCTAATTGCCTACAACGAAAATTTAGAAAATTCCTAAGAAATTAGAAAGTCCACCTTGTACTGTGTACACCGACGCGCAGGATTTTAATTCAACTATAACACTGGAGGGTTATAGTTTATGCGCACACGTACAATCGCAGTACCATGAAATTGCGTGATGCAGTTAAAAACAATGTCGTTACGCTTTCCAGGGCAAAATTATGGTATCGCGTTATGCCACGATTTTATCGGGAAAAAATTCTCGAGCAGCTTGTGAACTGCATCGGTATCAGTGTTATGTACCAAGTATTTGCTGTACCTTGCGGTTCGTGTAAACGAAAGCCTCTATACTTTTCAAACTAATGACCCAAAATCGTTCTAAATGCTCCGCTATCTTTTTCCCTCGTCTTCTTTGCCTTAATACTGATCGTAGAAAGAAGTTTCTCTGTTTTCGATTAAGAGTTTCTCTGTTTGACGAACTAATTAATTTAAGGCATAACACAGGTAGGAAAGTGTGTGTGGATATTTTCTCGTTCTCTGCATCCCGTTGTGCAGATAAATTATTTTTCCACTTTCTTCACACGGTGTTAACTGTTTCTGAAGACGATATAATCCAATGTTGCACCTCCTTTTCTTTGTTTTCTTCTTTTTCTATCCTTTGGGGCGGTACCAATCACTGTCGCTTGTTTGTCAGATATAATTATCCATTCTTTGGTATAATTTTTTCTTTCTTTGCAAACTTTCGTAAGCAGGCTCTATAATGAAGCCGTACTATCGATGAAAATGCAATTAAAGTTCCGTAATGAATTGCTGCACGAACCTTGATAGTATACTCTTTTTTATTATAACAGTGATTTGTAATTCGATATCATTTTTAATCATTTTCTTTAGAGTCGGTGAAAGGAACACGTAAGAGGGCAAAGTTTTTAGGGCGAAGTTGAAGAGCTTCACGTGGAAATGGTGTACAGCGAGAACATAATGTTTTCTTTTTTTTTTTCTTTTCTTTGTGAATCACTCTTGATTAGAATAATCAGGAAGATTAATGTTTTTTTAACAAGAAACGTTATTTTTATTTACGATATAAGATATGGCTTTTAGGCCGCGTGTGATAATTTAACGCGTGCCTGATTCATTGTTAAAACGATGAATTGTGCAACGCGTTTTGTAATTCTAATTTCTGAGCGGTAATATGTAATTTGAACAGAATAAAAGCAAAGCAAGGTAACATCGGGAGCCGCGAATTGTAAATAATAATTTTAGTCGGTACATTGCTGTGCTGTTAATTAATAATTAATAACGTAGTCTAATGATTCTGTAGCGTTAAATCTATTTGGAATTTATCGACTAATGTATGTGATGTACACACGTTTTAATCCTTACCTATTTCGATGGCAATATACAATTCTGAAGAATCAGAATATAAAGTAAATTTAGCAACCTATGATACCTAAATATTTAGTCGAACCGATGTTGTCGTTGGCAACCAAGAAATTTCTTTTTTGTCGTGTAATATGGTCCAAAGAAGCCTTTAAGATGATTATAGTCCATTTTTTGTCCAAAATTTTCCAGGTCGCCTCTCGTTTTTTTACGAATGTAAGTACCTGTAATTTTTTTACGTCCACTTTTTAGCGGATGCTAAGATGAGCTCGACAAGCATCGTAAAATATCTTTTTCTGCGTCTGATGTAAAGAAACAGTTTAAAAAAGTATCCTGGTGAAAAAATATCCTAGCAATAAAAAAAAAGTGCAGATATGGTAGAAAGAATTGAGCAGTTTATTTGCCGTTTACCGGAGTTTTATTTACACTGCGACTTTGTGTAAGTTTGAAACTTAAAATTATAGTGGTATCGTATGTTATCTAGAGTTACAAAATCACTTTTTCTTGTGTATCCTTCTTTCAGATAAAAATATATTTTTTACTGCACTCGTTGAATTCTTCTCAACGTTCGCTAAAATGTGGACGTAAAAAATTTATTGGTTTATCTGTAAAAAATTGAAGGCAACCTTGAAAATTTCAGAAAAAAATGTACTATAATCTTCTTTAAAGCTTTTTTGAACAATATTGTGCGACAAAAAAAAATTTCGATCGGTCTGCCAACAACAGAATAATCTGAGATGATCGGGTTAGGCGGTTTACCCGGTACGTGTAATTTGGTAACAACAAGCTTTATTATTAAACTGTCGGTGAACAGCGATGACATCGTTTTAACGAAATATTTAGGTTACTAAATTCTTCTTGTTCCTTTCTTTTTTAAATAGGTTACTAAATTTACTTTACCTTGTGAGTTTTTATATTATTGAGTGGGGATGTTTTAATAGAGGAACACAAACACTTCTGGTTTATTAAAGGACAACTTTGTGCAATAAAGTGTAGTAATTCAACGAGAAATCCGGTTCGTTCCACACTAATAAATCGATTAGTATCGGTCGGTAACGGCCTACCATCTTCTTGATTCCGGATGCGAGCACCAACAGGCCATGAGATTATTATACGATGCTCGCAACAATATTATCGTTTAATCGTATGCAAAGTGTATGCTATCACGCAAAGTTATACAATTTTCTCGCTGTTAATTACTATTAAAGTTTAGTGTCAGCCAAATACTGGGAAGTTGTTGTATTTTTATCATCAAACTTTTTAGTGAATTGAAATAAGTGAGTATTGAGCGAATTAGATAATTAGCATTACAGACTTAAGTAAAATGAATTTTGTGGTAATTTTCAAGTATTTGTAATTTGCATTCAATCATATGCTTCATTCGTGCATGCAACAATTCACATGCAGGTTTACGAGGAGCGGATAACAGTGTGTATACAGAAAAAAGGTGCAATCGAAAGTGAACTGTGAAAGAGAGAGTTCGGTGAAGATTAAACCGCAACGTGCGATTGTGCAAACTGCGAGAAAGAAACACCATATTTACTTCCTTACTTGCCTTTCAGTCCATTTTCGATATATTACTATTACATTTATCATAAATTTATCTATGATAAAACGTGCGGGTTGTTGTGCGAAATCGACACATGCTTTCCTTGTTTAATGAGTTTTTCCATACTTGTGCAATATTAATATTCGTCTGAAAACTCATGCTTCAGCTTCTTTTACTTTGAAGGCGCCGCGGCGTAGCAGTGTTACAGAAAGGTTCTTCGCAAACCTCGTCATTTTAATGATTTTACGTCGTTTTAATGACACAAAAGTAATTACATGAAACACCTTATTGAAGCATATTGTTAATTTTGACTTGTGTCATAACGTAAAATATATGTTTTTCTAATAGTTTCTTGGAAGAAACGATGTGTCTGTTAAAAAATTACATGGCGTGTAAAAGGTGAAAGTCCTACAGCATTATCTTTTATAAATGCTTTATCAAGTAGAGCTCTCCATTTAACTAATAAGAATTGAACATTTAAGTCACTTCATACTTTTACGTTCTTTAATAAAACATAAAGCTATTATACTATCGATAAAAATGATAAGTCGGTGATAATTTTATGATAATAAGAATTATCTCAAGACAAATGTATCGTAATTATGGAGAGTGATAGAAAAAGGAATTCGTACATCGTTGAAGTGCTATACGTAAATAATTTAGAAGATTTCGATTATACTAAGGCGATGCGTTATTTATATAAAATATAATGGGACATTTAAATTTCCGATATATTGCAACGACTAACTTGTAAATGTTGAGGTATTTGAAAGGTTGACGTTAATAATTGTTCATTTATGTACAATTTTTGTTATATACAACATCCGGCCCGTAGTAACCTATTGCGATATACATCTCTACATCGTTCTTATCTAATGTAATATTACATAATTACGTTTCTATGTTAATTTATATGTAGATTGTGCCAAATAATAGTAATGCTACGTCTCGTTTTTGCAGTATAAACATTCTGTGACAAAAACGAAATAGTATATTAATATCTTTCTCTATTTCGATCCAGTATCCATGCGCTTGTAACGTGAAAGACGTAATTTGGACCAGTCTCCATGTTACACATATTGCGAAAATTTTAATTATGTGTAATAATTAAGTATAATATAATGATTGAAGGGAGGCATTGTTTCCACGAAATATAAAATTCCATAGGAAATTCAACGTTCTTAACGTACTTTAGCGATCGTAGTAGCTTCACAATACCGTGTCGTATTCAATTGAGAAAAGAAATCGGAACAGTGCAAAACTTTTAGGCATACTTTTGGACCTGGCAAAAAAATTAAAATTTTTAAAAATATATGTAAATAAAAGTTTTTTTTTAAACAACAAATTTTTAAAAAATTCATTGGACAATTTTATAGAGCATAAAGGACGTTAAAATTTTATGGTAACACTTTTTTTACATCTACTATAATTTTCAAGATATATAGGAAAATAGGAAAATATTAATTTTTAAGGGCTGTTTTCACCCCGAAGAACCAAATACACTGCTCGCCAAAAAATTGCACCTCCTAGAAATTGCGGTTGCACTAATCTGAAAATTACACGTTTTTCGGGTCACTATAAGTAAGAAATGATTTTTCAAATAAATACGATCCTTTTTAACCAAATTGTAATCATTTTTCCCTCTCGGTACCCAAAAAAGTATACGTAAATTTCAGATTTGTGCGATTTCGTTTTCCAAGTGTTACAATTTTTTTGCGAGCTGTGGAATAACAAAACAGACAAAAAAAAGATGCCTGATACTTCTGTCGAGGTCTTTCATAAACTTGCAAAGTTCCAAAGAAAATCGGAATTTTCAGATTCACCGAAGTTTCTTTGCGAGCCTTTCAATTTTGTCCTGTAGCTTGATGTATCTAAAGGGGTAACAACATCCTTCTTTGCACGTAAAAGTACCTCGAAAGAAATAGTAGCTGCCAATCCCGTTACTGGTTCAACGTCACGGAGTTGTCGAACAGAAATTTCTGCGTAGCCTCGTGCTTGCGAACAGCAGAGCAGCAAAATCGACCACGTGACGTGGCTCGTTGGACTGTTGTGTGAACGGGCCCCAGTGTAGGTTGCCTGCCTCTGGAAACCGGTAACTTCGAAGCAGAGAGAACCCGTTTACCAGCGATATACCGTTGTACAGGACACAGATGTGGCCGTGCGCTCAGAATCGAGCGTGCCTCCGTTCGAGGCGGCCAGAAGAAAACAAAAAGCGCCGGTCGCTGGACTCACCGCACGGTCTCTCTTTTCCTTCTTCGTTCCGACTTTCTCCTCGTTCTTTTACCCTCTCTGCACGCTACTCTCGATTTCTGCCTTCTCTCGTCGTCCTTCTGCAGCGCCCCGTTCTTCCTGCTTCGCGTTCCACTTTTCCCTCTCCGTCTGGTTGCTGGTTCCTCTCGATTTCCGTTTCTGTTCTTCTGACTTGGTTCTACGTTTCTTTTTTGCTGATTCCTGTTTTTCTTTTTATTTTACTTCTTCTGCTTGCTTCGACGGTTTCTTTTTTCCACGGGGTTCGTTGTACTGCCTTCTTTTCTCTGCTCCTTTCGTGTTTCGTCCTCCTTCCTGGTTCTGACTTCATTCTTTCCCCTTCGTCTGATTTTTGGATGTTTTTCATTTAGTCATTTCTAGCTTCTCTTGTTTTTTTTTGTCGATGCTTCTTTTGAATTTAATTTGTTTCGTTAATTGTTTACTTAACTTTAGGTTTGCTCTTATTGTGATTTTTATTCTATTTTCTTCTTTCTGTATTTTATTCTGGGATATGTGAAGTTACCAATTTTTCTTCGGTGCCCTTTCATTCCTTTGTGCTTTTCGTTTGTACCCTTCGGTGCCCTTTAATTTATTCGCGCTCCCTATTTTTCTTCTATTCTTTCCTTGCT
Source organism: Habropoda laboriosa (assembly GCF_001263275.1). NCBI lineage: Eukaryota > Metazoa > Arthropoda > Insecta > Hymenoptera > Apidae > Habropoda > Habropoda laboriosa. The sequence goes on from NW_017102523.1 coordinate 19,837, forward strand.
GCTCTTATTCCATTTTTCCTTTCTTATCTAACTAACGTTGTTTGTCACTTTTCATTTCTTATTCCTTTTTCATTCCGCTAACTTTACGCTTGCTTATTATTTTCTTCCCAACTTATCGTTCTTCTCCCCTTTCGTTTTATCTCTAAATTACTTTAGTTCACTTCACTTCTCGATTTTCCTCCTCTGTTGTTCTCTCATCCCATATTTACCCTTTTCCTTATTTCACAAATAAACTTATTCGGGGTCCTTCATTTTTCTTTTCGTTTCCTTTCTTCGGATCCAATTCTGTCACATTTTTCCTTTTTACTTTGCTGTCAAGCCCTTCCACTCTTCGATTTCCTTTCTTACTTTGGCCCCATTATGCGCCATTACCACTCCATATTTATCTCGTTATTTCCCCACCTTTCCCTCACTCTTTTTCTTTTTCTCCTTTTATCTCTTCCTGCTTTTCTCTGTTCAGTTTTTTGGTCGATCTTCGAACCGGTCGTTTTACGTTGTCTCACAGTTCCCTCTCCCTCTCTCTCTCCTTTTTGGTTTGTGGCCACTTTCTTGTAAGAGAGTGCGGCTCCCTTCCCAACACGACCGGCAGTGTCGTAACGAGACGACTCGTCCCACCGGGAACATATTTACGTATAGTCGGCGAAAGAAGTTCACGTGCGCGCGAATCCGGGTTAGCCGTGGTAATTTCAAGAAGTGTTACGTTGATTGTATTCAAGGGAATCGCTGCTCTCCCGAAGAATTACGATTCCGAACGAGTTTCACGATCAACCAGAGCACTGACGCCTTTACTTGAAATCCACGCTTGGAAAAATAAATTACTCTTTCACTTTCTTCTTAGCAGTTTGACAGTTGTTGAAGTTTTATTGTCCTTCCTGGCTGTTTTTTTAAATAATTTGTTGCATTTAGTCGGACCATTATACAATGTCTATAGAATAATTCTTTTTGAGGAGGCAGACTTTTCTTGCCAGTTTCTTCAGCAGTTTTTATTATTCCACTGATTATGTATTTTTCAATTTCTTTTTAACTTGACAATTTTGTAGAATAATTTTTATTTTTAAATTTCACCTGTATTTCTTTTTACCTTCTTTTGTCGCTCCTGCAATGGCTGACTAATTTTTCCGAAATTGTAATATTTAGTATAGTATTCCACGGTGTTCCAAATATTCAGCAGGCAATTTTGGTTGAATTTTTATAGACAATCTTCGTGATAACCATTTTGAAAAATTTCACCCCTTTCTTGTCCGCTTATCTAGTACGCGAAATTAATTATGTATTCCACTTAGTGCATAATTTATGCACAAGTTCTGGGAACTCTGTCAAACAATTGCTTATCAATTATAATCTACAGATTAGTTTTCTAAAATTGGTTTACGACAGGAAAATGATTTCTCCTCTATTAGTGGAACATGAAATTTGGCAATCTTATGAATTTATTCCGAAATAAATTTCGCGGTCTCCCTTTTTTCTCTCTCGAATTCTCGTTCCTTAACAGCTTCTGCAATATCCTGAATCGGTGGTAAACTTTAAACAGGCACTACGGAACTGCGAACCGGTTTCTCGAATTGAAGGTGTAAGCAATGTTTCTGCATTGCATGCTTGCATTCCTCGGTGCTGTACAAGGATATACGCAGAATTAAAAAAATCTTTCTGATATTCTCCATTGTTACGCGGAAATTTTTCAAAGAATATTTTTAAAATGAAACTAGATCACGGAGAGGACTTGGAATTAATTTTATACATGTCAGATGTCTTTGGGACTTTCAACGATCTATGTGGTTATTGGACTTTAAAAATACTCGAACTTTGTAATTTCACATCGTAACAGTCTTGCAATTCTGTGGACTTTAGAAAGTTCTTCCACGACCAACTTATTTTCTGCTTTGCCAAAACTTTGAACGAACGTTCAAACGGATCGTTTGACGCGCGTTACGATTGTAACTCTTGTTTAATTGACGTTTATTAGCCGGACGCCGACCAATTTGCTTGTGACAAGAAACGTATGCGAGCTATAAAAGTATTGGTGCAGCGTTTATAACGAAGTGCTGTGGAGTTTTGTATTTCGAAATTGACCGTCAACCCGTAACCTAAAATACTTGTTGAGTAATTGGTAAAGCAGAATCCATTGTACATCGATCGATTCATTTGAAATTTATTTAATTAAATGTACCATCGTTTTTGTCAAAACCGAAATACATTTAACTCTGATTAAAACGACGGTGTCATTTATTTTCTGTAGATATTTAAACGTATAAATATTGTACATCACAGAAGGAATTTGTGAAATTTCACTGATGTGTACTTATTAATAGTTCAAATTCTAAAGTCTCATATATTACAAGTTACAATTTTTATTCAATATTGTTTGTATATTTACTTCATGTAAATTATTGTTAATTTATTATCATTTTATACATTACAGATTAATATTATTAATTCAATAATTCTTGATTAAATTTTCTTAGTAAGTTCTTATTAATTTCCAACTTCATCTGTGTAAATTCGGTAAATAAAGAAAGGAAGCAGAAGGGTTTCCACCCATTTCGTTTTTTTTTTTTTTAATCATTGGAATTCGTTGGACGTAACAGATCGAAAAGATTCCGACATCCAAATAAACTGTCGTGCAAGCGTTATTTCGCACTGTTTGGATACGACGATCAAGAAAATATACGCAATCATGAATAGGTGTCAAATAACGACACAAGCGACAATATTAATTCGGTCATTTAGAAAAATTGCATAATGCACTGCACGTCGATTTTATTCGGAATTTCGTGGTCGAATGAAGCAATGGAAAATGTTAGAGCGTCAACACTTTACAGAATATTTGAGTAAAAGCGAATAAGGCGATACTATAGCAAAGTAAGTACACAAAAAGCGAAATGTAAAATAAATAATCTCACGGTGTTTGCAAAAAGGGCAAGACTTACCTAATTCCCATAGATTAAAAGTAAATTCTTTTGTGAAACATTCACTTATAAAATAATTAAAAAATTAGTAAATCAAATTATTGCATTCGTTTAAGTACAATTCTTTAAAAATGTGAAAGTAATATTTTAATTCATATCACAAATCTCTTATAGTAACCCCTTTTTCATTTTATAAAAAGAGCTGCACGACTGAATTGTTAAAGGAGTAAAGAGTAGTCAGCTTTTCTCATT
>NW_017102523.1:23123-26988 GCF_001263275.1 Habropoda laboriosa
GATTAAAGAGACCAAATTTAATATCGATTTTATTTTACAAAAACTTTTGCTTACAATGTAAAATTTTGTAGATTAATTCAGTAGATTTCCGTAGATTTCAAAAGATTTCAATAGATATTAGTAGAATACAGTAGATTTGAATAGAATTCGACAGATTAGTAGATTTTAGAAGATTTTGGTAGATTTCAGCAGAGTTCAGTAGATTTACATACATTTAAATAGATTTCAGTAGATGTCAGTGTACTTCGCATTCAGTAAGTGTTGTAATACTTCTGAACGGGAGTGTGCAGGTAGCGAAAAATTCGAATCAATTTGAACATGTTTCGATACTTGAAGCTTTTAAAATTCTTGAGTCTTTAAATTTTCGATACGTCTTAAAAGTCTTGGTAGTTTTCAAAGTCTTGACAGCTTTGATAGGACTGGAAAGCTTGCCTTATTCTAAGCAGTATCGTTGACATAAAATATTGCAGGTATTACGTACACACGTAAGATATTAAATACTCACCAAGCTTTCAAGACCAACCAAAACTTAAGAAATTCAATATCTGTCAAGACTCAAGATTCAAGATTTATCACGACTTCTAAGAGTTTTAAGCATCGAATTAGGTTCGAAGAGACTCGAATTTTTACACTGTTCGAAAACTTCAAATCGCTTCGAAGGTGAGATTTAAATGCCCGTCACTAATCACGGGGACAACGGAAAGACTGGAGGGAAGTAAAGTACGCCCATGACGTCTCGTATCACTCGTGCCGTTTCACGGCAAATTTCCCGGCCGTAACACCTATTTGAAAACTGTACCTTGCTTGGATTTGGCAGTAGAAACACGCTTTATTGGCAATCGAATACGCGGCGAGCCGACACGAGTGTGCACGGGCGGCTTCGAATCGTCGATGGCGCTCTGGCTTGACGTGCTCATACCGTCCTTGAATTTACGTTTACGGTAGTCACCGGAAAGTATGTAGCATCCGAGAAGCGGGCGGACGTGCCAATGCACGGATAGAGAACAGTCTATGGGAGGACGAAGCCCGATTACCAACTTTACGGCCGATTCGTGTTCGTGATATTACCTTTGTCACCGAGATTTTTCCTATATTTCAAGGTTAGGTTAGATTTTTTTGATAAGACGTACACAGTGTGTCGGAAAAGAAAGCGAATTTTAGTTATCCTGTAGAAACTAGCAGCTCCAACTCACACTTGAAAGTTGATATTTAAACGTACAGAGGAGGAACAACGTAACTTGTTCACCTTAATTACACATTAGATTATCCTGAAAGTTCCCGCGGTTTTAAGCCGTTTATTTTGAAAAAACAGTACTCCACTGAAATTACATATTTTTATTTAAAATAATTTCCATAATGTTCCATACACTTTTGCCAACGTATTACAGGAGCACTAATTCCGTGTATACAAAAACCTGAATCCTCCCCCTTTTAAATGGAACTCTGTAATCTTTTAGCGGACACAGTGGCAAACACGGCTAGCACCGCAATATTCTTTTTTTTTGCCATTTTACCCCCTGTCCTTCTTTACCCTCGGAGTCTGGTCAAAAAGAAAAATCGACACCGGAAATCAATGCGGATCTATAAATGTCCATAGTTTGAAAGAAATCGAAGGTGGATAATTTCATAGGGTTTCTGAATAGACTTCTTTACTCTTTTATATTAAATCTTCACTTGAAGTAAATATATAGTAATATAGATATATTAGTAGTTGTAGAAATGTGAAGTATTTTTGAAAATAGCTCATTAAATATTAACCAGTTCGTAGCGAAACATTAAATATAACTTTGAGTGGAAAAGCTTAAGACACGATACACGTCTGCTCCGTGCGAAATGTATTAATTAGTCCCTGTCTATTTGTAATACCCAGTGAATCTGATGGAAAAATGTACCACGATCAACAGGTTAAAAGTTTTCCTAAGTTTCACTTTGATATTTACTTTACTTCCTACCAACTTTGTCGTAAAAGCAAATGGGTTCGATGAAACTGAATTGTACTGCTTGTATTGCATTCTCATGCCGGGTCCACACTGGTAATCGCGAGCAGTTCGCGAACAGATTGCGAATTATGTTCACCGGCAATGTGGACACTTTCGTGAACAGCGAACAGCGAATATTGTTCGCTCACAAGACGGTCCATTGAAGGAACTGTTCGCGAACAGTTTTGGCCAGTGTGGACCGGGCATTAACCGTCGAACAGCTAAGGGTTCGATAGTCGGACGAAACGCGGCGGAGCCGGGTCACATTTGACCCATCGCAAGACTTACATATTTGTCTATACATCAGAGAATCAATTTTTTTCGTCAGATTTTTATCTAAATACGTTAACACGTTGGTTCCGGCGCGTACCACCGGTGGCTCACACTTTCATGTCACATCGGACAGCGCGCACCACCAAATATGTAGTTCGTTAAATTGGTTTTGGTAAATAGAAAAAATTGCCCTATTGTTCAAAATTAATTTACTTATTGATAATTTCAAGAATTTACAGTATATTTATTGAAATAAAGTAGGCAAAGCACTATTAGTGAAGCCGCCAGATGGCGAGAAACGCACATTGCAGCGCCGCGGCGCCGGTAATTTCCCAGTAAAAAAATAAAAATGATCTTGAAATTTTCTCTACGCCTCCATACACGTAAAAAGTATTTACATCACATAATTGCCCCCCGTAACATGCAAGTCCTGTATATAACATTTTTCCACATTGTTGTAAATAATAGAAATGTTCCAGGTGGACAAAATTTTCGCCCCACTTTTTGGGGCGAACCCCTTGAACCTTCTGCACATGCAATTGACACGGGTCACAGACAGTCCAGTTTCGTCGAACGACGGTTAATATACAAGATAAAATGCAGAGAAACATATTTTTTTATCGTGTGCTTCGATTGATTCTGGTTTTCCTCTGCTTCGCGATTAAATAAGGCTAAATTTATGCGAAATTATCTAAAGAGCAGTGATTAATTTATTCTAGCTATAGGTTTGTGCGGTTATCTAAAGATATAGTCAATTGTCATGTTTGCTTATAATTAGGTCGGCTAATATTAGTGCACGTACATAATTTACTAGATCTTGGGAAAAAACATGTCATTATTCGAGTATGTACTTCGGTGTTGAACATCCTTTTTTTCTTTCTTATCTAAATATTTTGTTATCTCGCCTCTGTTTCCTCGTATCTTCTGTGTATGTGGGTGTGTCTTTTTACATAGAAGCACCGTAGGCTGGTTTAATTATAGTGGGACGTGGTGCAGTGTAATAGTACGCACGTGCATAATTTAGCATAAATATAATAATGTAATCTCGTCAGAACATTGTAATCTCGTCTGTATGAGAACGCGTAGTGCTAATTATAGAAGTCTGTGTGAAACAATTAAGGAACTTGCGAGTGGTAAAAGTGCAACATTCTATCATCAGATTTGCAGTTACAAAGATTAAAATACAGGAGTGTAGTATGGCAAAATTGCACACTATGAACATATGTAGCGGGAGCTTTTATAAAAAATAGAAAATGTTTAGTTGAGTTGTGAAGTCAAAGAAATTGTTATTTTTTTATGTGAATTTTGTGGTATTATGCTTTGTTTCTATCGACTTTTGTTCAAATAAATTTTTTAATTCTATTTAACACATTGTTGACCGGTCACGAGTTAACTCGTGTTTGCATTTGCATTAGCTGTTTCAATTTTTGAAACGCAGGGCAATATAGAATATTGCAAAAGCTTTGTTCATCGTTGTTTAATCCTCGACAGGTATGTCAGCCGCCCGACCCTTAGATTTCTTAGCATGTACTTCTATTGTATATATTTTCCGCCTTCGCTCGTTTCGTAGCAGCGGTAATTTTATGACGCCACGGCAATCGTAGTCTTTCAAT
>NW_017102523.1:27284-65144 GCF_001263275.1 Habropoda laboriosa
GAGTCGGTCCTTTTAGAAGTTTAGACCATTAGCAATAGTTGTTTTGTCCTCCTAATCACGGAGGTGATCCTTCGAAGACGAACCTATTAGATTTAGTCGGCACACCACGTGCTAAATTCGACAAGGCTCGAAAGTTGGTAGCAACTACCACGAGCACATCTTAACAATCGTGCTTAGTCGTGTCCGCTTTATTCTAAAAAAATACTTTCCTTGGTATTTAGGTTTTCATCACAATTCTACTTGTTTAGTCCTCGGTGGGTATACCTGCCGCCCAACCCTTGGAATTTGTCAACATGTATTTCTATTGTATATATTGTCGTCTTTGTAATTAGTCTCGGGATCCGTTAGTTCGTGTCGTAACAGCAGTAACTTTATAACACTACGGCAATCGTAGTTTTTCGATTTAAGAATTTGCTTTTCTTTTATATTAAAAGTTATATAAAAGATACATATGTCCAAAGTTTTATTTCAATTCATTATGTATAAATGTAGTTTATTGATGTTTATTTAGATTGTTTCACTTCCACATTTAATTACGAAATAATAGCCGGTGACATGAGATAGTTTCTGCGTAAAATTTCTGGTCAGCAATGTGTTAAGTAGAAAGGAAGTTTGTATTTTATATGAAGTGTGACACGAGAAAGCAATTTTTCGAAAGATGCTTTGTAAATAATTTTTAAGATCAAACTTCGAGTCAAGTGTTCAGACAGCTTGCTAGTTTGAACGTTAATAGGTTTATGCTATCTTTTGTTCTTTTTCCTTCAATAACCAATCTCAATTATTTCACAGTTTTTCAAGGAATGTTCAATTAGAATTGATGTAGTTTTCCTTGATTCAAATGTCACATCGCAAGGTAAAAGGAACTCGCACAGCATAGCTGAATGCGTAATACAATTTGCTTTCAATGCATGTAATTATTTATAAAATTGCATTTACATCAAAATGTTTTCAAAATGTTACATTTTCCTTGATTTTTTCTATTTTTATACATCGTTGCGTTTCGTTGCTACTTGATTTTTAATCTTTCCTACTGTGCATTAGCTGTATAAATATTTTCAACGAAAATCGGTAGCTTTTTATATCTCCATCGTTACGTTAGCTTACGCCACGGTTACGATATCGTAGTCGATATTGAGGATCAAGATTGGTATCGGACTTAGTCGTATTATTGGTAAAGTAGCAATATCCCTTACAAGCAATATCCTTAGGTATATACCGTTTCGATTACTGCTTGATGGCCAGGTGTACTTGCATAGAACACAGAAAGTACAATGGGAATTGCAGGATTTCAATAAACATTTTCATCAGGTCGACGAAAGTATGTTTAATGAAAAAGTAGGAAGTAAGTGGACAAAATTTTGTGCTTTCTTCTGCATTTCTTTTTTATTAATCCATTCTTGTCACTTTTAGCGCTTTAATGAAATTGTGGATAAATATTCGTTTAAAAGAAAAGTTTTATTGTATTTGTAATTTAGAGAAATAAAAACTGCTCAACCTTAATGAAGAAAAAGATATATTCTTTAGGGACTAAGTTGGCTACAATTTTCGAAAATTTCTGAAAATTTTGTCACGAAAAACAGTGTTCTATCGTATAAAACTACTTCAACTTTTATATAAGAAATTTCTATCGAAAAGTGAAATGTGGAACTTAACTAAAAGAATGTTTCACTTATAAATACTGTTTATGTAATCTTACTTTATTTTTAAATCGCTTTAGCTACCAAGTTAGTATCCAAAGAGTGCATTATTTCATATGTCTTAAATCATTTTTTACTAAATTTTAAACCTAACCTAATTTTAAACGGTCACTCCTGAAAAATGGTACGTTATTGAGTAACAAAAATTCTCCAGAATGTTTACGAATCCATTGAACGAACCACATATCCTTATTAACAGAGACCATTCTAGTCACTTCCTTTGTTACAGCTCATCCAAATGCACGCGAATAAGTAAGAGTATTAGGACACCTATTAGCTTTGAAAAAAGCAATCGTTATTAATTTAGAAAGATTTAAAAAGATTTGGCTATTCGAAGAGGTGTGAAGGCCAATGGCCTGGACTTTTTGTCGTATGGACGGAACATTTGGTGTGTCATAAGCAATGATACACTGTTAGGATCTTATTTTTATGTTGACACCTTAACCCTTATGTCAATAACCAGAATTGTCGTCTACTTTATCGTCCAATTTTAATAGTTTTCTGATAACAAAATTCTAAACTTGAGGCAAACACGGATAGGAAATAACAACGATTATGTGGCAAATAACAACGATTTGGCCGGATATTCAAATCTTTTACCGGGAAGATAAAATATTTTAAGTGATAATGTGCGAAAGGGTATTCGGGTACCTGGTTATTGACATAAGGGTTAAATAGAAATAGATATTTGCAAATAACAACGATTTGGCCGGATATTCAAATCTTTTACCGGGAAGATAAAATATTTTAAGTGAGAATGTGCGAAAGGGTATTCGGGTACCTGGTTATTGACATAAGGGTTAAATAGAAATAGATATTTAGATATTTTATCGTATGTACTCATTGCACTACGAGATTCCATATTAAGGGTGTATTCTGGTTCTGAATGTCATTTCTTAAGCAATTTTTAGGATTTTTTTTCAAAAGAACTGTTAAACTTTTTGCATTATGGTTTTGCACATACATTTATGGGTATTTAAAATAGATAATATATTTTGTTGAAGTAAAAACAATCAAAATTACTTGAGTTATAGTTTGTTTTACAGAGTGTGCTTTACAAAAAGTGTGTTGACTGTTTACATGATTCCGGGCCTTCTGCTGATCTAAAAGGAAAAGATGACGAAGAATCTTAATCGGCATAAATCTGGCTATGGTTTAAACCAAAATAAAAGAAAAATATGGATTATTTACAAAATGGCAGCATTTTGAATTTGTATTATCGATTTTTTTCATATTTTGCCGCCTTTAGCGTGTTAAAAGAATAAGAAAAAAACTGATGTTAAAAATGTTGGTTCATGCGGTACCAGGATGTGTTCTGAAGATTCTCTACAAATTTCAAGTCAATTGATAAACTAGAACTTGAGATATCGCGTAAACCGTTTCGAGAAAAACGCGTTTAAAGATTCGTCCATCCGTTTCGTTACGGTACGACTGCATCCTTCAAACGCTTATATCCAAATTAATTTTACAAATTCATACAAATCCTTTTGCAACCTTTCGGACCTCGTGGACCACTAAATTCATAATTTTAAATCCCGCAGACCACTAATATGAATTTTTTAAAAAGATAAAAATAATGATCAGGGAGCTTCCAATTTACAAATATGAAATGCACCTACTTAATGTAACAATAACTGTAAATAACTGTAAAAAAAATATCCATATAGGAGTGCCAACACATATTGGAAAAAATTTGATTGCAAAGCATTGCTTTTTTTTATTGTAGTCGCTATGTTTGAAGAACGTAAGAATTTCTTGGAATATTATGTTTGTTTTATTATTAATAAAACATAAAAGGTGCAAATAATGTCCAGATTTTTCTGCGGACCACCAAAATTTTCTCGCGGACCACCGGTTAGCGACCGCTGTTCTAGAATACTTATACTTCAAGAAAATGCAAAAAAAGAATTGATTTTTTGAAAGTTCTAAACCAGAATACCTCCTTAACCCTTTCGCGACGGCGGAACTAGGCATCAGTACTCGTGTCTCGCGTTTTTCGAGCTTCCAGTGTGTCCGTGTAAAATCTTAGAGGATTTCGTTGGAACAGCAGAGGACTTAAGGATGTGTTGGATAAAGGAAATGTTGTTGAGGCCTTGTTCTGTAGTTTAAAATAAATCCAGTAATAAATCTTCACTTTGAGTTATCGAGGCGACGCGCTTAGTGGATGCCGGATATAACCGGCGCTAGTCAGTGTGAAACATTTAGTGGATGCCGGATATAACCGGCGTTAGCCAGTGTGAAGCATTTAGTGGATGCCGGATATATCCGGCGCTAGTCGCGAAAGGGTTAAATCATTTTTTTAGGAAGCTAATAATTCTGTAGTGACTATTTAGGTTTGCTTCACGTTCAGCGAGTGTCCTAATGCTTCGCTTACAATTAGAGCAGCAGCACACGGTGAAAATATGGCGAAACGTTTTAGCAACATCCAACAGGCTGTAATCATTTTGCGCAATTTAACCAAAGACTGTTTGCAGTTAACGCCCGTAGTCCAAAGTACAGTTTAAATCAATTTTGCTGTAAAATTACTTCTGGTAATAATTTAGACATTATTACTGTTACAGTTTGGTCACTGCCATCGACTTGCTCGCGCATAGTTGAATAATTGTTGAACATGGTTCTCGCATTTTCTCGCCGCTCGTCCTCTCCTCGTAGTTTCTATTAGCATATGCATCCGCGGTTCGATAACTCGAACGTGTGCATGTCCGTCTCGAGTTTCTGAAAATGACTTTCACTTCCCATATCCGGAAGCACATTTTACAGTGGATTTGTTGCGCGTCGCGTTCCGAACGATTGTACTCGCGTCTTTGGCTATTCGGAACGAGAAAGTGAACTGTACGAATGTTTTGCGATAGACTAATTTCTCACGATGAGAAATGTACGAAAATCGAGCAACAAGCTAATGTCGTTTACTCGAAGATAGTCTTTCTTCGCGAACGTGTCATAAACGTGCCAAATGAAAAAAATAGAAGACACTTTTGTTGTTGCGTTACCTACTCGCGTCTTTGGCTATTCGGAACGAGAAAGTGAACTGTACGAATGTTTTGCGATAGACTAATTTCTCATGGTGAGAAATGTACGAAAATCGAGCAACAAGCTAATGTCGTTTACTCGAAGATAGTCTTTCTTCGCGAACGTGTCATAAACGTGCCAAATGAAAAAAATAGAAGACACTTTTGTTGTTGCGTTACAGACGGAACAGTGGATAATTAAGCTATTGTGATCACTTCAAAATTATGTATTACTTGTTTGAAGTTTGAACACGATTGAAAATATATTTAAAATAAAACCTTTTTTATTCCGAAAGTATTGTTGTGTTTTCAGTAATATATAAAAAGGTTTGGAAAATTTCCGCAAATTATTTAAAGTATACATCAATGTCCCGTGATGCCGCTCTTTGCACCTTTAATTGTTTGGATACGTCTTTGCATACTTTCAATACTTTCTCTGCAGTTTTCTTTTATTCCTGAGTTATAATGCCATGTCGATACAAGTTTTTCAATCAATTACTGCTTATTAGTTATCATTTCTCATGTATTTTGACGTTTTAATAATTCTCGTAGATTTTTTGTTGGATTTATATCCGGTTAGTTGTACGATAAAATTTGCACTATTTTTTTAGCTAGGTAATAAGTTGTCGCAATATAGTAAAATTGCTTACGTATGTGTTAAGAGCAAAAAGAGATGTATTTTTGACTATTATTAACCCCTTAACTTGCACGCTCGAGTTAATTCGAGCGCGCTAAACAGGCCAAACTGTGCGTGTATTTTTGACTATTATTAAGACATAATACCACCAAAAACATAAAATATGTAATATTCCCATCTGATTATAATAATTAGATCACCAATTGTAAAGGTATTATTGCTTGTTATATTCAGGCTTTGTTTAAGTTTTGTTTTAAGATCGTTTCCTGGTAGATACGAAACAGGATTCTGTGGGTCAAGGCAATTCGCGAGCAGTGTATTTTAAAGTGAAAGCAATCTTATGGTAGCCGTGGCGGATACTTGTAGTAATATGTCGTAGATAAATTGATCGGATATGCATGCTGCTTGGTTCATTGAATTTGTTTCAGAATACGCAGTAGATTGGTGCTCTAGTTTAGAGCAACGAAGGGTGTTGAAATTCTTTAAAATCTTCCATTGAAAATAGGTGAATTTTATTACCAATCTGGACCACTTTTTTTTTTGTTAGTGTTAGTCAATGTTATTACATATTCGTTACAATACATAACTTCAAGTGACGACACTGAAATAGATTTAGAAAAGGAAAAGTCTTTCACGAAAGATAGTCAAATTTATACGAAGTTTCTGTAAAATTCTGTCTGAATTCCATATTATTAATTATTATGCGTATCCTTGGTCATAATTCCGCGAGTCTGCATTAAATATGGCTCCGTATAATTAACACACATTAAATATCACCACGAATAACAATAAAATATCATCACGAGTTGTTTACGTGCTTTCCTGCCTATTTTGAATAGCACGTCACATATTTGTTACTTCCTCTTGTTTGATATTACAGTGCAACGTTATGTCATATCCGTCGATGCAACGTAATGCTTTCGGTAACAGATGAAAAGCAAAATGCTTAATTTGTATTTGTGTCGTACAACTGGTGTTTGTATGTTAAAAACTAAACCGAAAACATAGAGTAAAACTTTTTTTTATTGGGGGTTTAGTTTTCCAGAAAATTGAATTTAAAGACCCCTACCACAATTTCCCCCACTCCGCTTTAACCCCTTAACATATGACAACGCGTCAGACTCGTGGCAGAGATTCTGGCGAAGATGTGACAAAAATAGTTGTATTAGTAAGAAAAATTAATAGTAATCCTAATTTTCGTTGAAATTTGTAGGACTGAGAATTGCTAAATGTAATTAATCTGTGACAGATTAGCTTTTGTTACCCGGTACTGTACTGAAACAGAAAATGGCTGACGCTTAGATGCATAGTCAGAAAAGAAATCATATGTTAAGGGGTTAATGTATGTGACATCGTTAGCCCGCGGCTTTGCCCTCAGCTCTGCCCGCGGGCATCAGCGGGTGCCCTTGCCCGCCTGAAGACTTGCTGAACACCACTGGCCTACGTATTCAGCAAGTTATTCCGAACAAAAGGTGTCGTCTAGGTACTTTAGGTCTCATTCGTTTCGTTAGTCAGTCACATCAAAATATATCGAGCATACTTACAGTGAAACAATAATTCCAACGTATTTATTTTACTATCCAAGTGTAGTTTACATTCGGACGAATTCAATGTCTGTAGTTATTCTAAGTCATTGAAGATATATTTGAGACAAAGAGTGATGTCGTCGGTTCGTACAAACCGGAATGATATGAAAATTGGTATACGCGAAGCTTGTGTTGAAATGACATCAGAAATATTCCATAGGGTGTGATTATCCCTTTTACAAGTTGGAGGCTACCACTTCAAACAACTGCTCAAACGATAGTAGACGAATAAATGTGATTGGGAGGATATAACTACTTTTTCTTTACCTTTGACCTAGAGTGACTATAGTCATTGAATTGAACACTTAGGTATTTTGAAAAATATACTGTTATGTTTAAAAAAAAATGACGATGGTCTTGAAATGTCCTTGTCATCTTCGTGTACGCAACATTCAAGTATATTCAATATTTTCGATGATATTCAATTATCACGTTTTACTAACTCACCCTGTATGCGAGCATCTTGTTATTCTTACTGCCTGTATGTTCGGACTTTCTGGATACTAACAAGTATATAGATTTACTATAGATTTACTAACTAATTCACCATGTTTGATTTTCTTTTGCGTAGTATGCCGTTTCCTAGGCGAGTAATCCTAGATATATTTACTAACATTCCCGAGTAAAACGTTTTACTAGTTCGTAAGCAGAAATGCGGAGATAATCGGCAGCGTAAGCGGTTTTTCGCCTAGGAAAAAATATTTCGTGTTAACTCTGTAAGGTAGGAAAGGGAAGGGAAATCCTATGCATCCGTAAACGTGGCCGTTTCTCACGGACATCCTATTTGGTTTCTACCGAAACGTCGGATCGTGAGTCGATCGTGGAAACACGTCTTCTCGTTGTTTGCGCGTACTCTCGAGGAGGCTGCTGGGTAAATAATTCAAGTCGCGAATACCCGGGAATAAAGGAGTCGGGATATCCATCCAATAGCGAAACGTTTGAAACCTCCGAGTGCCTTTTTCTTGTTGTTCGCCAACCTCGACGTCCGTCACGTACCATTGTTTTTACTTCTGGTTGTTGTAACCAGAGTTGTTACGTAGACGCGTGGCCAATCACGAATTCTTCATTAACCTCTGACCCTTATCGACATCGGGGAAAATTTCAGTTTCATTTTAACTCCTCTACGCTCACACTCGTGTCTCATGTGTACAATGAATTGTCCAGTATGTGCAATTTTTTAAAATTATTTTCTTTCACATTCCATGTTGCGTTTGTCCTTTCCATTGTGACAAAAATGCAGCTCACAGCATTACAAATAATGAGAAACTTAGTTCTATACGCCTAGGAGAGGATTAAAAAATAAATTGATCAACTTTGGCACATCAAGTTGAGAAAAATGTTAGATTTATAATGTTAGGTTAATATTTGGAATTTTTTAAGGTTCTCCTTCGTCCTCGTTCTTTACTTTGAATTTTTTGATATCCAGTTTGGTGACTATTTCATAGATTGGTATATTATTTTTTGAATTTTGAACGTTTTTGCAAAATTTCGCGGTTTTGATACTTCATTCCTGAATCATTTCGTAAGTTACTTTTAGTTCTTTTTAACCATTTTTTTTTAAATTTTATACGTGAGATTCTCTTGCACGTAATTTTCGGCCCACTTCTTAGATTTGTGTTGTATTTTTGATTTGAAATATTATTATAAAATGTTTAGAACATAATTTTAAGGGATTTAATTAAAACACTAATATTAAACTTTTACTTGTAGAATTTCATGTGGAATTTCTGTGCTCGTACTTTGAAGGACGGGTTGGTATTTAATCCGAGGATTGTATATCTCTTAGATTAATGCTATTCAAACATGGGGATTCTTTAGGTTTTGTAGTTAGAGATAGAGAAATGAACATTTTCGTGGGAAATAATAATCGTGTAATGTGTATATCCTACATATAATGCAGCATCAGCTGGCATTCCTATGTTATTGTAATAGCGACAGTATAGCAGAAGCTCTGTAAGCTCAGCTTGGACAGTGCTGCCTTAAATGAAGATAGAAATGTGCGAGTATATACATGTATATACACGTGAAAATTATAGCTCATAATGCGCTGAGAATTTCGATGAGAATTTATAGGTTGGAATTTTGAAAATATATCGTTATGGTAGCCTATTATGGGAACCAAAGAATTTCAATGTTCACGAATATGAGATGAATGTATTGGTATCATTTCCCTTCAGGAATGTGTTAGAAGTTGTTGTGTTTGTATATATTTTTATATTGTGCTGAGAAATCTAAAAATGTATATCCACTGTAAAGAAAATTATCAAGTTGATATTATTTAAAAAAAGCATTAACAAAGAAAGGTTGATTTAACGAAGCCACAGATCTCTTGCAGCAACAAGAAATATTACCAGTATAATTAGCAGTGTTTTAAGTTGTGTAATATATTTGTTAAAAATATTACGACAGATAAAAAATATAATCTGAAATAAATTCATATCTTCAAAACGCTTCAAGATAAACGGGACAAAACAAAACTAACTGCTTTATCGCGAATTTTAGTGTCATACAAAGTTTCCTAAAGTATTCATATTTTAGGCACAGATTAAAATTTCAATTTCAAGTAAAAGTAATTAACATCAACTTGTTACATTTATTAACACTTGTTGTTCTCGCTTTTTCAAGATTTTTAATACTTGGCACGAGATATCCTCCGTAGTAGCTTACAGGTGTCTTTATTTCTGCCATTAGGGACTTCTAAAAAATAATTTGTCGCCTATTCTCAGTTAAAGGTAATCAAACGTTTGAACGTCTAAGCTTCACCACTAGATTGCGATAGTGAAGTGAAAATTTAGGCACACTTCAGAGACGAGTAGTCTGTAGTTAATGGTTACTTACCATATTTATTAATTTGTTGGTGTTTCCCTTTTATATAATCGCACAGTCGACCCGCGGTAGGAGGAAGCGAAAGGATTTTCACCGTGTGTAAATCGCACAACTCTTTAAGTGGGAAGCCAAGACGTTCGAAAGCTGCCTTTCAACCATATTCATATCTATATTTCGCGTTAGCATACACGGAGGAACTTGATTCCGCGTAACGCTGTCTACTGAATTTTCCGCCCTACCAGAACTGGCGCGCCAGATTAGTTTTCACCCAATTTCTCAATTTCCTCGAGTTGCTTGTGGCTCTACCTATCTCTCTTCTTTTTGGACAATCTTTTTGGCTGCCGGAAGAAATGGAAGTAATCTAACTTTGTTTGATGAGAATTAATAAATTGATGATTTTTCCTTTTTGTATTCCTCACATATCTTGGATGGGACATCTCCACATTCACGTAACTCGTCTTACGTATTCTTTTCTGGGAATTGGTACATCCTGTGGTAATTTAGAATTTTGGGATTTCATTTAGTTAATTGTGATAGTAGAGTAAATATTTTTTATCAATTGAAGTTTTCACATAATATTGAATTATTTAATTGTATAAAATATTGAATTAAGCGGTTATGCTGAAGATAGAGTAAATTGGATATACAAATTATTCGATTTCTGTAATTACAACGTTGAAACTGATTCGTTTATTTTGCGATTGCTTCGATGAATTTTTGCAGTATTCGAAGTTTTGAACTCAATTTAGACATTTCAGATACCTCTATAACTCGTTGGTGTTTCTTCCTTTTTACAAATTTTACTTATTTCTTTTCAAAATTTGCTGTTTCTAAGGAGAAACATCACTTAATTAATACACATCGATGTATCTTCGCTCTGTGTAACACATTGATCGTCACATTAAAATGACACATTATAGAGTAAACTGACATTATATAAAATATCGTGAATTGTTTCGATCGTTGTAAGTAGGTGCATGTAATACTGTTCAATAAAATATGACATTTTTATGTACAGCAACAATATGAAATCGGAAAGTTCTCTCAGATGTCGTTGTGTGAATTTAAATAATCCTAACTCCTCCAAAGGTTGACATATATTTATTCAAAATAAGTACCATTACAATCGATACACCTTTGCCAACGTTTCACTAATTTAACTGTGCAATCTACGAAAAACCTACGAGGTCTGAAATGAACAAAGTCCACGAAGGCCTGTTCCACATCGCGTTCATTTCGAAATGCTTTCTCCTTGATAAAATGGTTAAAATGTTTGAACAGATGATAATCTGTTGGCAAAAAGCCCGGAGAATAAGTGGGTGTTGTAGAGTTTCATATCCCTAGGTCGTTTAACTTTTGCACTGTAATTAATGATACCTGCGATAGTGCGTTATCGTGCAAATGAACCTTTCTGTTGACTAGTGCTGGACGGATAACTGATAGCTTTTAACGCATTCCGCTAAGTTCGTTGCAATACATATTTGCCCTAATTCTTTCTCATTAAAAAAAAAAATTATAGCGAATAATTCCACCTATAGACCACCGAACTGATAACATTATCTTTTTTGGATGTGCTTTAGGTTCTGCAAAGTGTCTAGGCGATTCGTTAAGACCTAACCACTGCCCAGAACTTTTGCGATTATCATAAAGTACCCCCTTTTCATCGCAGGTAACAGTTCTGTTCTGAAGAGGGTCTTTAATGTTCCGCAGGATATGGGAAGAGCAAATAGAGACAGGAAACATTCGCTGATTATTGGACAGCTTACCCGCTTATCTATTTTCTTTGTCTTGCCTATGTTTTGTAGGTGGTATAAATAAATTAGCGAAGCATTGGCGAAGGTGTATCGATTGCAGTGGTTCTTATTTGGAGTAAATGTGTCAACTTCTGGCGGAGTTATGATTATTTCAATTCAGATAACGAAATCCGACAGAACTTTCCGAATGACCTAACGTACAAGAAAGTTTCTTAGTTTCTAATTTGTTTCCACCACGTTTATTGTACATTCTTGTAACAAAAAGGAAAAGAATCTCGGTTCAATTCTTTGCTTATTTATCGAAGAACGTCTGTTTTCGAGTTTCCCATTGTCATTATCCTATAGGACACGAGTTATGGCATTTCGCAATTTACTGCGGGCATGGCCAGTTAACTCGTCTCTGCAAGTTTTTAACGGCATGCACGGTGTGTGCTTTCCGTAGATGAACTCCCCGACAGCGGTTAACAGGTTAAAGAGGGAAGGTTTTACTTTGGTGCGCGTCAAGCTAAAGTATATCTAATAGACGCTCGGACGTTTTCATCGAGATCGTCAGCGTAATCTCGTGAGTTTTACATTAATTGTCCGATCTCGTGCCACTGAGGAAATTAAGATTAAAGATAGATGCAAGCGTGACGGACGCGTTTCAGCTTACTCCCGTCAGCTTAATATCGTTAGGTCTTCTTTAGAACGGTTTACGACGCGATTGCAAAAGAAGGCTATTGTTGAGTTCGGGATTTTCGTTTACTGCTTGCACGTGTCGAAGTACTGTACGGAGATCAGGAGTTTGCCCCCGGGGCAGTACAGGGGCAAGGCGGGCATTTCTGTCGTACGTCCTGAATCTTCTGTCACCCGGTGCTATGTGATCGAATTCGTTGATAATATTACGTCCGGCCAATAACGACAATACGCCTGCCCTGTGTTTATGATTGGGTTAAAGAAGGTGGACTTGTGGGAATACGGCCCAATCATTTCTTTCAGGGGCAAATTCCTGAGCTCTGCACAGTAGAGGAGAAGGTCTAAATATGGGCTAGCATTTCTATTTCAGGATTTATTGTCAAACCTGTGGATGATTTTTAAGATATAACACTTGAATGTATATCAATAACATGTTTACTATATGATACGAAATCAAAATAAGCTGAACAAAAGCAATGAAAGTCTTAATTTTTAGAAAGGTGTTCTAAATATGAGCCATTTGTAAAATAGTCCAAATGAAAAGCAAGAACTGCATATTTTCAGGTTGAAAGTTTATCTACATATGGAAATGTAAACTTAAACTTAAATGCTATTTACAATAGTCGCAAACGTATATATCTTTCGTTTTAATGTTTTGGTATTTTGCTTATTACAATTCTCATTGTCACTGAATTTTAATATTGAGTAGGCCATATTATAAAGCTACTAGCTTTGTAGCCCATATTTAGATCATTTGGTCAGGAACGCTTAGAGCGATGGTATTCATTACAAAAGTTATACTAAACAGAAGCTTACAATGTCAGCAATGTAGTACTCTTAGTTAATTAGCTCTTAGTTTAACAGATATTTGCTGAAACAATAAAACGAACTTACCTTAGAAAATGTTTCGAAATAGCGAAATAAGAGAACTGACAGGTTTTGCAACAGAACACGTAAACAAAATAAATGCAGCTCACTATCTCCTCCACAACACTTATTTTGTTCATAACTCGTAGTTTTGTGTTATTTTCAATAGGGACAAGCACTTAACATATTCAATACTTCATCTAGCCCATATTTAGACCTTCTCCTCTACATCCTGGCGAGAGTTACTACAATTGTTTTGTTAGATTTTTAGTAATTCGTGCCTCTCGCGCTCGGTAGGTTAGGTACATGCCACAAACCACGAATTTCCGAAGAGTACATCTGGATGTAACCATCTGTTGACCGATGTGTTACTCGGAGGAAATTTCAGATTTTTCGGAAACTTTGCCCACTTCGTGCGACCGTCCTCACCCTTCCAAGGTGAGGGGGCACTGGAAAGGCGGCGAAGACGATGTCAGGCACGCTGATTGTTAAGTGAAATTATTAACCATTGACCAATCAGCAATCGGAAGTGTCTCTTGGAAGCTCGAGACGTGAGTTCAGAAATGCCAGTCTTCCACAGTCACTACAGTCTGTCCAACGAGTCGAATCAGCAGAGGTAAACAAATGCACGTGATTGTGACAGAAGCGTATTCACAATCTTCAGGTATTGTAACACTAAACCCGAGAGGTCGAAGCAAGCCTTAACAATGATCCATGTAAATCCGCGCCGAAACTATCGTTCCCCAGCCAATAGCTGGAGTCTCTTGCATATATCACGTGCTTAGCACGCGAATGGTTTGTTTACCTCTATTGACTCGATTCGTTGAACGGACTATAGTCTTGCAAACAGCTCACATCCAGCCAAAGTTACGCAGTCACAATAATTTTTTCCAAGTTCCAATTCAGATTTGGCACTTCGAGATATTAGATATCACGTGCAAACGGTACGAATCTCGGACGTTATCAAAAGCATCCGCGAGCATTAACAAATATCGTCTCCTATTTTTTTGCTCCCCCGGAAAAACTCTCCGCCGACTTTTCGTCCCCTTTGGACAGTGTAATTTAAAGTTACTAGCTGATTCGCACGACCAATAATCACGAGTCGATGCGAGTTTCGGCGGCCACAGTAATAAAGAGAACAATCGTGCAGTGAAATTAACGACGAGACACGACCGCGTCTCGTTACGAATGTTTTACAGTTGGAACTTTAATTACGAGCTGCGCGTTGTTAATAAATCCCGTCCGCGTTTATTGTAACCCGACAAATTGATATCGCTTACTTTAACGTTCTCGGTGACCGATTTATTCTATCGTTTATGTAGATGTCGTTTTCGGTGCGAATTAATGGGTTTTGGGTGTCGTTATTAAGAAGCTGTAAATTGGCTCGAATGATGAATGTTAATATCGTATTTCTGGTACAGGTTAACGTAACAAACAAATTTTCCAGTGCCTTTGGGGACAGGAGGCGTGAAATTTTCGGTGTGCGATGGAGAAATTATGTATATTTAACGATTGCGTTATAAGGAAGACAAATTTTATATTTATTCCGTATTTTCTGTTTATAAATTTTGCATTCGATACGTCCCAGGTATAATACTAACAAGGGAACATCGGGAAGTGATAGTCACAGATTTTGATGAAACTTTGTTGTACAGTAGTTCTCAAAAAAATATTTAACACGTATTTTTTTATATCGTCTACAGTGAAGGGGTGAAAATCTCCCTTAAAGTTAGAGGTAGTAAATATATTTAGTCTATTATCTCGAAAACTATTAGAAATAAAGAAATAGTGTAAACTGGCGAATAAATTTCAACAAGAAATTTGAAAATTTGAAAAATAATCAATAATTTTGTATATAAGTTTTTGTATGGTCATTGAAACTTCCTGTGAGGATATTGGCTCAAAGTCAGGTATAGTGACTTTATGAGCGCCCTTATTTCTGTCAGTTTGATTGTCCCGACACCTGAAATATATTTACACTTTGGTTCCTGATGACTTTTACGACCGCGCTTTATCGCGGCCCAAACTATAGCTGTCGGGTGTCGTAGAATTGTTTGCAAAAGGCATAAGTGTGTCTTGAAGGTGGCAAGCTACCCGACCTTGTATTGCCTTAAAGCTTAGAGATTTTGTCCTAAGAGGATCTGGCTATAGAATGGGGAAGGCAAGAGTGTATTCCGGTTAGAGGACCGTGAGAGACAACGTAGCATTTACCCTAGAATCA
Organism: Habropoda laboriosa; assembly: GCF_001263275.1. Classification (NCBI taxonomy): domain Eukaryota; kingdom Metazoa; phylum Arthropoda; class Insecta; order Hymenoptera; family Apidae; genus Habropoda; species Habropoda laboriosa. Next base: position 42,556 of record NW_017102523.1, read on the forward strand.
TCAAAAGACGAAAGTCTCTACCAATTTAATTTACCCAGCGTAAATTTCTAACATGTTAATGTTCCTTTTCATTCCTTAACAAAGAATTAATTATTACAAATTATTAAACGAAAAATTATTATCACAGTCATTATTACGTTGAGACATCCTGTACTTCTTAATACAATCTAAGTGAAGAATTTAATGCGTTCAATTTTTGAGAAATTTTGTCAGAAGGCTAGTTCTAGAAATTGCTTCATGGATACAGAAATTTGTATTTGCGAGTCATACTAGATTCGCAAAATAGGATTCATACTAGATTCACGCGAAAGTAAAACTAAATAGTCATACACGAGACAAGTGCCGCGGCGATCATTAAGTAGGTATCCGTTATTCAACAAACATACACACACATACAATATGAACACGTTCAGGAGGACAGTGAAATTCACAAAACGCTTACTGCTGCCAGCGTGTCTTATGACCGAAGCGTGTATCATCATTAATACTTAATTTTTCAGTATGAAATTGGAAAATGTAGCTAACCATCGCTCAATTTTTTTGCCATCATTTTGAATGACCCATCGATGGGTCAAGTCAGCAAACAACTGTGGGTCACACCGTCCTGAACGTGTTAATTTGGCGTGTGAGAAACGCGTAAAAACTAATCGCGAGGTAGAAATGCTACGCATCCTACCGAGACATCTCATGTCTTATAATCGAATAGAAGCATCAGTAGGTTAGGTGGCGATGATTTGTCAGTTGTCGACACTTTCGTAATATATTCCGACAAAATTATAGGAAGTTCAGGGCAAAGGTTGTTAAGAAAACTAATTAACTATGTCGGGACGCAACAGAACAAGAACGAGTGTTTTCTTGTCGGTGTTCGGCATATATCGACGAAGAAACCGGGATGCATATTCATGACGGGTATGCATGATGAGTTTCGAGCGGGGAACAACGTAGCCGTTGCCTGTAAGAAAAAAAAGAAAATGTTTGCGAATTTTATGATGCGGCTTAGCATCGGTAAACATCTAAACTTTCGCTCGAAACTGTTTTCGCAAACATCTCTATGTATTTCCATTGAATTATGCGCAGCCATCGACAGCAAGCACACGTTCGTTCTAGCAAATATTTTCATCAGCGTTACGCTTCCGCGTGTGGAAAATTTTTTAAATATTGCGACAAAAGTTTATTCGTTTGTGAACAAATTTTCCCGGGGAAATGGGACCCGATTGCGATATGGGGCTTGAATGCGTGCGTGCGTCACCAATAAGTGACGATCGGCGGGCAGCGGCCGATTCTGTTCTTCACGCGCGTCCACGTTGTGTCGCGGTGTAAATAGCTGTCGTATTAAACTTTATATATTGCAGAGGAAGTCTGTCAATAGTGTTTCTTTTCTGCGATCATCCCACCTCTCACGGTTAAATCCGTCGTTGTGTTGCAACATATCTGTAGCGGTTTTTTTTTTCTTTTTTTTTTGAAGTTGGAATGTAAATGAGCTTGTTACGTGGTAAAAGTGCGAGTGATAAATCTTCGGAGAATGCGGAAGACGTCGAGAGGTTGCTCTAAAGGTGATCTCTTTCATGTGAGACATATATCTAAATGTATTTCAGAGACGTAAGGAAAGGAATAAATTTCAAAGGATTCCTGATAGGAATACGAAACAACTATGATATAATATAGAAAACCTAGACATAGAATCTCACGATATGTTACATTCGCAGCAATAAAGGTAAATATGTATTTATCGAAGGAGAAAGAATGCTTTTATTTCCAATTCATTGAAAACGTTTCACTTGGGAATGTTTGGTCCGATTAAATTTATATCCTTTCTACAGATGATATAATTTTGTTCCAAAGTATTTCTCAGTTCCCGTAGAAAAGCAATGCGCCAGAAATTATGTATATTTGTCAAGCCTAATTGATGAGATTTGTCAGGTAATTCAGGATGAAGTGAAAGATCATTCGCTGTTTTCACTTCTTTCCGCCATTTCTTCAGGATAACTTTTTCCGCACCTATACACCGTCTTCTGTCCAAAATCCACATTAGTGACTTGAGCGTGATGGATGACGTAGCAGGTGCAAAGAAAGAATAATAAACAAATATCACGAAAGCAGGATGATCGTTTCGGATGAAAAACCTTAATGTATAAGATAGGCGCGTTAAAGTGAACGCTTCGAAATATTGCTATGGCTACTATAAACTGATGAACCTCGAAAGTTCGCTAACGTATGCTGCAATAATAGTAGCTTTAAGTTTGTAGCTGATGTTATGGGTGATCTGTTATAAATATTAATGTCTAATAAACAAGTAATTAATTTCCAGTTTCAACCTTTGATTAGTATCTGAAAAATACAATTACCTTTTGAGCTTAGCGTGAAATATTGAAATTGAGCATATTTGTAGCTTTTAGAATAATTTTCAAGCTCCGAAATTGTACGCGAACTATTAATATCAATATAATACAGTTATTGTTCGAATATAATATTCTGAAATTGAATACTTTGAATAGTTATTAATATTACAAACATCGTGTATTTAGTAAGTAATGTAGAAACACTGCAAGCAATCACCATTTTTACATTGCTTATCTAGATTGTTTATTTTTGTCCCGTGAAATTACTAAAATTAATCCTTTTTTGCACACTGTAAACAACACTTAATAATTGAGGGGCCCGATGGAAAACAGGCAATAGAATGAAAATTTGAATTCAAATTTTTAAAAATGAAGATTTTTTTTTATTTGAACAATAAATTTTTAACAATTTCATTATACAGTTTTATAGAGCATAAAACCCGTTAAATTTTCTCTCTAACATTTTTCTTTATATCTACTACAGTTTTCGAGATATACAGGAAAATAGGAGAACGCACATTAATCTTTAAGAAGTGTTTTCATCCTCAAGAACTAAAAAGTTGCCCCATATTTTGATCGAGGTCCCTTACAAATCTGCAAAGTTTCAAAAAAATCGGAATTTTCGGATTAGCCAAATTGCCTTGTGAGCCCCTTAATCATATGTATTAAGTCATCCTATAAGTTTGTGTCGAATTGTATACAGTTTAGATCATTACTCTAAATACACCTTTAAATGTCACGAAAGACCATAATCACCTAGTTTTAGAACTTCTTCTCATTTTTTTGGTAGAGCCACTGTAAACTTTCTGTGATTTTTAATTAAAATATTTTTTGCTTTTGACACAAATACACGAAATAGGTGTTGGTAAAATTGGTCTATCAAATTTCAAATCTATCACCGCTATCATATTTTCCATTCTTCGTTCTAAAGACAGTTTGGAAAAAGGATACTTGAAAGGAGAACGGCACTCTGTGAACGTGGTCCAGCTGGAGCCCCTTACATCGAAAGTGTTTACGGCTCTGGCGATCCTCTCTCTTACCTTGCCACGCGGTTGCTCTTTCGCGTGTGTGTACGTGGAGCATGTAATCTTATCGCCAAACACGTCGTCTAAATCCAGTCTCTTGGAGAACTTTCACGCGCGTCAAACAGCGCGATTCTGCCGGGGAATCATGATTTCCTGTCTCTGCTGAAATTCCGTCACTCTCGAATACATGCTGTCAACGCATTCGATTAATTTCCCCGGGAAGCGTAACAATCCTGTCGCTCGCTCTGGATCCTCTTGCTAAGCTCCGTGGATGGAGCCGCGCGAAGTCGATTATGGGGCGAATAACAATGCTCGCTTGTCGACGCGGTTTAATTTGGTCAGCGTTATTGTTTAAACATGATGGATATATATATATTGTCCTGTGATTTTTCGCCTGCCAAATGCTTTACAATTGAACGTTTAATGATCCTGATGATGTTACGGATAGAGAATTGTAATTTTTTTGAAGGTTCGATTTTTAGACTATCCTGTTGTCTTGACTTCGTCTAATTGTAAATACAACAGCCTTAGCCAAAAGCACAGAATCCGGCAAAACGATCTGACGGTTAGGTAAAAGCCTTTATACTAAGAATGAAAATTTTCTAGTAAGAATTCTATTACAGCAGATTGTATGATAAGCTTTTATTGTATGGATTCATTTAACTAAATCTGTTAATGAAAAAAATATAAAGCATTCATACCTATATTTTGAACAGGTGAGATTTTGCCGGACTTTTTGCCCTATATTAGGCACTCTCGTCTAATTGTATTAGGTCATCCCATAAGTTCGTGTCGAAAGCAAAAATATTTTAATGACAATCCGAGGAAATTATCAAATCGACTTATCAAAAGAATAGATAAAAATTGTGGAACAAGAAGGCGCTTGCATTTTTTTCTTATGAGGATTTGTTACAATACAATTCGACACGAACTTAACCCTAGAGTTAAGAATTTTCAAAAATATAAATTGTTAAAAACAAAAATTTACGCTGCACACATATTTACACAGTCACTGTTTAGTACCGTTCGTTTGTTAACACTGGCATTAAACGTAAAAAAGGGAATTACCCCTTTTTTTGTACACAAAAAGCCTTCATATTGTAAGAAATTTTTGCTACTGACACGGATCTTTCATTGGACGGGCTATTTTCGCCTTCGTCGATTTAATTAGTATTTAATTATGTTTAATCCTCGACAGGTATGTCAGCCGCCCGACCCTTAGATTTCTTAGTATGTAGTTCTATTGTATATTTTTCGCCTTCGCTCGTTTTTCGTAGCAGCGGTAATTTTATGACGCCACGGCAATCGCGCTCTTTCAGTCTAAGAATTTGCTTTTACCTTTTATTGTCTCGTTTTCTACTTAGAATCTTCGCCCCTTTATGTTATTGTCTGCTACGGTCATTGTTCGAGGCACTCGGAATTTCCGCGTGCGTCACTCAAGGGTACGCTTGGTACCTGAGAGTGACCTATGGTCTGGGGGGTGGCATTTTCGTGTACTTTTCCCATCTATGATTTAGCCAATAGTTTTCGCAAGCCACCCTTCCCCACCACTATCGAAAATGTACTCAACCTATCCGAGGGCCTCACCCCCGCGATGCGCCCTCGCACCGAGGTGTCGTGGGACCTTTCGCGGAAGGGAACATTAGAATCCATCTGACCACACCAAGAGTCGAGTCACTTGAAGTTTAGACCATTAGTAATAGTTGTTGTCCTCTGTCATAAGGAGGTGGTCCTTCGGAAAACGAACCATTAGTCTTAGTTGGCACTCCACGTGCAAAAATCGACAAGGCTCGAAAAGGTTGATTGCAACGAAACACGAGCACATCAAAAACAAATTATGTTTTGTGATCGGGAGGAACCGATCTTCCGTGTAAATCGGGGGATAGGTGTATAAATACGTGATTCCATATATGTAAGTGCAATCCTGTGCTATGCGTGAAGTTCTAATTTCTCCTTTGAGGATGATCTTGGAGAGCAAAGATTGCAGGCGGGAATGTGAAAGCTGTAATTAGGATTTTTCAAATGGTTTTATGGATTTTACATTTCCGCTTGCGACAAATCTACCGTATATAAAGTAAAATAGAGATATTCTCTTTAATTTAGAGAAAATCACCTCGATGATGCTATGCTGTTCAATTTTCTACGAAATCGAGCGTCACTAACGAACGAAACGAATTTTCGGGTTTATTTATGCGATTAGAATTCACACTGTGGATCATTTTTTCAAAAAATTGCTGTTACAGGTGCTAAAAGTGATATATACATGAGAAAACTAATTAGCGAATCTATCTTAGATTCAGGACATTTTAGTATTAGGTTGTGAGATTTAAAGAATTTTTAAAAAATAGAAAATAACACTACAGCTATTGAAGATTTATAGGCAATTGCGTTCTATAAGATTTTCCATTTCAAGTTTCATTCTAATGGTCAATTTTAATTTTAGGCGAATCTATAATTAGAAATCTACTTCTCCTTTGTGATTTTAATTTAAACAAACGACCAAATTCAGGTTATAGACATTTTTCATAGATTTCGTGTCATCAATTTTAAACAAATTTTTATGAAACACGCTTGATCATTAATTTTCTTAAATGTTCGAAAACAAGGTGCTACACGTGATCGTTAATCATCGACTAATGAACTGTTCGAGTTGATCAGTACTAAGTCTGTGATAAATTTTTCTGTACATTTTATACCTGTTTTCATTTATTTGAAATTTTATATTAAATTTCAGTTAATTCTTCGACAAACAGACAATTCTTATTCTTCAGAACACTCGCGGAAATAACTACATTTCTAACGTAATTTCGTTGTAATTAGTCCTCTGCTAATGATCGCGTTCCGATCATTAGTTACACAATATTAAGTTGCTATATAACACTCATTATCTGCAAAACAATCTAGAAGAACACACATACGAACTTTCTTTTTTCCTAGATCGAAAAATAAAGTGTAGGAAATTTGTTATATTTGAAAAATATTTGAAAGGTCAGGTTCATAATACGAACTCGATTTTCCTGTGTATAACAAAGCGTGGCAATTTTTTGTCTTTTCTAGTGACCAGCGATCCGATACCGGAGATCGTTTCTCGATGCTAGAATCAGCGATTGCTGGATAAGCAAGCTAACTTTGCTAAGCAATTCCTCGTCCTATTTCGAACAACAGCTTATCTTTTGTTGTTGCTACTGATTTCGAAATAAAGCTCCGTGGAAATGTCAACATTCAGCAAGATTTTACCAAGCGGAAAAATCAACAATTTTGAATCACTGGAAGAATGTGATAAATGTTTAGCGTGTTGTTTGCAGTTTGTTGAGTACAAATCTGATGCATGTTCGAAGCGTTCAAAGTATAAAATAAATACTTCTTGTTGTCCTATATGTTCTTTAATTTTTGTGTGCAATACGCAATTATAAATTTATTAAAAAATCCAAGCATGAATAATATAAATTTAACTGTTCTACAAAATATAAATCGTTTAGATTTATGGAAAAGTACTTTATAATGTAACAATTTATTTCAACTATCGTTTGTCAGTTATCACGTATCGTAACAATTGCAAAAGTTTCGTATTTTTCCCATTGAAATGGAAGAATGGAAGAATTTTTGTCGAATTTCTAAAATTGCAAAATTGTTTATCTCTTTTTGTGAATTCTAGCCATTTCCATCTTATCACGAAAACGGGTTTCATGTAGATAGGAGATCGAAATGCTTCGCACGTTTCGGAGTCGATGCAACCCGTCCAAATTTTTACACGAGATACCGTATTGCAGCATTTTGAAATATCGCCGGTGTTTGGAGCTTCCGCGTTGGTTGAATCTTTCGAAAGTCGATAGCTTGGATGTCGCAAATTATCGTGGCCATTGCATTGGGATTTACCTCCGTGCATTTATCAGTGAAAGTTCAAGAAAACGTCCGTGGTCGACTGACACGGATAAAAGTAGCAACACATACTGGGTGTCTCAAAATTAACTTATATCATTAAACCAGTATTCTTGAATAAAGTTAATAATGTCATTCAGCGTGTTTCTGCAAATGTTTGTAACATATCATTTTTCAAGTTGAATTTTTCAATTTAATTTCAATGTAATTTTCAATTTCATTTTTCATTCGAACGGTGAACGAAGGAAAAGTAGGTGTACAATGTGCACTAATATTAATTTCCAATCTTCTGAATGATTAAACACAGCTGGAATGCAAATAATAATAGATATAGCGTATAATTTTTCGAACATTAAATAATATAGAAAAAGTTATACGTTATGTCTATTATCATATTACATATTTATTTAATACGTTTATATTTCAGCTGTGTTTAATATAATAGTAATAATAATATATTTTTTATTTCTGTTTCACAGCCAAAAAATTTGGACTTGGCTTACATTCATCCTAACTGTACATTACTGACTTCATCCATTCATTCTTTTCGTAATTTTTATTTTTTGCCCATTAACTGTGTTTGATATTTCAGATGATTGAAAGTGAGCAATATTAGTGTACATCGTACACTTTTCGTTTGAAAGGTTTCCACATGAAAATTATATGCACACGGTGTATGTGCATGTTCAACTAATGCAAAGAATCTACTGTACATTTAGGGAATGTATTATTAGCATGGAATTAAATAGAGTGCTCAAGTGAACTTTCTAACGCTGGTTGGCTTGTACTGCCAAGGGCAGTTGAGAAGCATTTCGAAATGGAATGTTAACAGCCACTAATTTCTTTCCTTTTATTCTAACTTTTTAAGGAAACCTATTTGCGTATAGCATGAGTCTGTACGGGATAAACATATTATGTCGGACTTGTGATCGTAATACGAAACGTTCATTCTAAAACTAGCTATAGTTCTGATTTATCCAACTATGAATTGTCGTGTGCAAATTGTGTTTGATGTTACAACATTATCTCATCTTCAGTTTTTGCATATGTAGATGATTACTAAAAAAGTGTCGAGATAAAGAGATAAAAATGATTTTCGATGTTGCTTCTGTTAAAACGAAGGATTACCTCGTCGTGTGTTTACTTTTTGTACTGTCAATTTAACTTCGACAACGTTGGTTTTTCTGTCCACGTGGATCCAATATTTCTCACTCTTTTTTTTTTTGTAAGTACATACTTTTGTTTATCTAGAGTGATTCCTCGTGAAAAAATGAATCGGAGATGTGGAATGGAATTATTCGCTGCGAGTCTTTCTTTTCGAGAAAATCGCCTTTGGAAATTTATGGGGCAGCACCCACAAATTGTGTTATTGCAACGATTTGACGAATGCTAGAAGATTAAACTAATTGGAGTTATAATTGATACGTCTATTTCATCAAATTTGAACGCCTTTTCAAATGTAACTTGTACAAATTTTCACTTCTTATTTTTGCTCCGAGGTCGCGTAGACGCAACTTAATCGTTAAAAATGAGTCAGCAAGGTGATTCCTTGGGCAAAAATAAACCGAAGTGCAGAATAAAATATTTCTAGTTGACCGTTCGTTTTCAACAGAATCGATCGTGAAGATTTAGCGGCGTACGCATCGTGGTATTCGTCAAAACCTGATAACACAATTTACGCGTGCTGCCCCATACATTTTCAAAGACGATTTTCTCGAAAACGCAGACTCGCAGCGAATAATTTCACTCCACGTCTCCGATTCATTTTTGCACGAGGAATCGCCTTAGACGAACGGAACAAATAAATGTGAAACATTCATTCCACAAATTGAGTCGTTCCAAGACGAAATTTCCATCTGCTTTCGGAACAACAGCGGAGTACCGTGACTTTCGTCTTAACGAAAGATTTCACAACGTCCACTTTTCCCCCACAAAACTTCGAAGTGTTTCTTTTACTCCGCTCAATTCGTCAACGTTGAGATAATCGCGAACTTTGCCGCTTTGTACAGGACGTATAGTGGCGGACGTTGAATAAATAAGTCTCGTAATAGAGCGCAACCTGGAGGCCCTTGACTTTGCAGTTTCGCTGCGACGCGATCGTAAATCTCGGCGATCTGTACGGACAAGTGTCGTTATTACGACAGGTGCGTCAAATTTACTTGGTGCTTAAAAGCTCGCTGCTAAATGAGCGGCATACATCTGACATGCGAGATGTGGTGCATTACAATTTGTAAGCGAGTTTAGCGCGAAGAGGGGTGCGATCTTGTGACGGTGGATAAATGCACGTACATACGTACATGGAATTTGCTAAATTGTCCTCCGGCATGCCCTCGTGACCGTAGTTATAAACTTGCGAATGTTTGGCTTCTGTTTTTATCATTTTTACACGTCGCTTTACGCGTGTTATTTGCGTGAATGGTACACGTGGTTGTGGCTAGGCTACAGTGGGTGTTCAAATTATTAGAGCCGCAACACGAAAGATATGTTTTTTTGTTTTTGTGTAGAAATCAAATCTTAAACCTTAAATTTTTATTAAAATCTAGAAAGAAATGCACTTTGTAGATGTCAATTTGTTTATTTTACTTCATTTCGAATTACACTTTCAAATTACATTTCATTGCACTTTTACCGGGGCGTTTATTATTTTTCTATATTTCTGTTCATTTTTCCTACGGCAACGAAGGGTATCAAAATCGAGAATAAATCAACGATAATTATAAAGTCAGATTTGCTTTGTACCTTTTTGTTGTCCAACAAATGAATAACTGGAGGTACTTTTAGCCCGTATAAAGCAGGAGAATTACAGAATTTTACATTCGCACTGTAAATTTCAATTGATTTTCCAGTCTAGGCTGCGCGAATGAATAGCATATCATTTGTTAACGATCTGTTATCGATATATCGGTCGATGCTCCTTTAGTTCTTCGCTTCTTCGAAATTCTATTCACGGGCCCGGTGCACGCGTGCGTATACAAAAGTGCCGTTTTTACTCGCTCACAGAACACGGCATAAATTGCAGTTCTTTCTGCCCAACAATTGCAACATTTTTCATGGATGCATAGTTATTCACAATGCATTATACGGCACTAGGAATAATAATAGTTTCGCGAAAATTATGATAGCAAGACACGCATCACTTTCTCCACCATCCTAATTTTTTATACGTACGAATATTTCCAACGAGGGTGGAAACGTTTATTTGAAGCAATTTAATTAGTTGTTAATCAGTTTTCTCTCTTCAGAGAGCGTTTTGCTTATCTTGTGTAATTTTATTGTTTGTATCATTCAATTTTATTACTATTGGATATACTGGAAAGTCAATATTACGTCCTTAGACGGTCGTTAATTTTGTGATTAGCTGTATTGGCGCCAAGTTTTTTGCTGTGGCTTGCAAAAGCTTACGAACGTTCCTTGACTGTGTATTACTAACTGATAAAAATAGTGAGTGTAATTATAGCTAAACGTCGTTGATGGTATAAATGATGTAGTTACAGAATTAACGAATAGATAAAGAAACTACTTACTCTAAAATGGAGAGACATTTTCACATAACGAATCGACTGTTTTTCACCACGTAAAAGATTAAATCGATCTTTTTCATTTCAAATTTAAATTAGATTCGATATGTGAGACGAAAAGATATTTAAAATCTACTGGAAAAATGTTGAAACTTTCTTTATGTTTGTTTCAGGTATGTTGAAATGATCTATCACAGAGCCTAACCGTCATATTCACGTAAGTGATTTTACACTATTAACTCTGTCAGGGGTTGCGTTGATCTTTCGATCGTCCAAGCGTTGTCGGTTTTTGCACGTGTGCCAACTAACGTACCAAGCCTACGAAGGACCAGTTTCTTGGTTGAAACACTAAGTTTTATTTGTGTAGTCTCTGTTCCGACTTCCGGTTTTTGCACGTGTGCCAACTAACGTACCAAGGCTACGAAGGACCAGTTTCTTGGTTGAAACACTAAGTTTTATTTGTGTAGTCTGTGTTCCGACTTGTTTCGAGGTCTAGAGTCTATTCTGCGAGGTGCGAAGTCTTTCTGCCGGAGTCCCCTTAGCGCGTTATCTCAGGGTGGGGTAAACAACGACCGAAGAAAGTGTTCGGTGGACGGATGCGTGAGAATCCTGTGGAATCTCCGCTTTTCTAGGCTTTGTTAAAGTCAAGTGGCCCATCGACGTTGGCAAAACTCGTGGGTCACTTTTCTATTTTCCGTTCGGAGACTCCAGGATTTATGGCAGAGTCTGGTCCTAGGGACTAAGTGTCGCAGGGCTTAACAAACCCTTTTGTTACAGTATGCACCCATTGTGTACAATAATTCGCAAATTAGTTTTCAAAGCAAATTATAATTTCTTCTCCAGTTATGTATTATACAAACAACACAATTCTTAGTATAATTCACCTTTTTAGAATCATTATAGCTGTTCCGTCTTTAGACAGTCGTAGATTTTGTGATTAGCTCTCTTGGCGCCAAGTATTCTGCTGTGGCTCGCAAAAGTTCACAATGGGCACAAGCTCTTGTAAACCTAGGCTCAAACATTCCCTATGCGTGGAAAATGTCACTGGTCTCCCACGTTGCACTGGATTCGCGAGACCGTCTTCGCCCTCTTCTTGAAGATCGGGGTTTTATTTCCGTGTATTGTGTTCCTCTGGATAGAGTGATTATATAGTAACCTTTCACAACATATTACACAGTGATGACAATACTAATAGTTGTATGCAAATTATAATAGCAATATGCACTTAGTAGATTTAAAAAAATTTATCGTGAAAGTATATTTGCTACAGAAAATTAATCCTTTGCGTTCCACTAACGTCGTTGTAGCAATATGTTGGATGATAATTTTACGTTGTAACCTATAAGATGTGAAATACGAGGAAGAACTGTTGGTTATAAATTTTATATGAGCATATCGTGTATGAAAATTATAGAAAATTAAAGATTGGATTCCACTATCTTCCTGTAATCTCATTACAATCTTGTCTATTTCAGTAAATATCTTGTTTAAAATTAACAAGCGTCCAATTAGGTACATACCTACGGAAATATGCATACCTGTCTATAATATTTTTCTCATTCTATTTTTCCGTGTTTTGATATTTTCAGTTCTGCAAATTGTGTTCCTGTATAATTAAACTAATTACCGCAAAAAGTAAGAATCTTCTTCACAGTCGTACAATTATCCGCAACACATCATACAAACAGCGATAAAAACAATAACAGCTGTATCCAAGTTCTAATAGCAAAACACCCATAATTTCTCGTCAATTTTATTTTTACATTTTTCACGACTTTTATTCCTGCATATTATGCTGCTGTAGCCAAAAGAATAACAACAGCAAAATACCTGTAATTTTTCCTTCAATTTGAATTTTTCACAATTTTCGTATTTTTTATCTCTCCGTATTACGTATATACACTCCTCTGTCCAAAGTGATTATGGTAAAACGCTGCTTATAATTTGTAACGTTGTCCCTTACCGCGCAGCTTTCTCCGGTCCCGTGATTCCTTGTCGTGTTTTCTCTTTTCTTCGAAACGGGTGGCGCACTCATTTATATGCGTAAGAGGACATTGCCTGCTTTTATCCTACGCCCCTCTGCTTGAGACGTGTAAACGTGCTACTCTTCGCGATGAAATACCCCCGGCAATTACTATAGCTTCCTGTAATGTGCACTGCGATTTTTGCGCATCGATGCTGATGCTTCTTATTTGACGCCTCCGCGCGTGCACGCAGCGATGCATTCTTCGCGCACATTCCGCAACTTGCTTGAGGAATTAGCCCACCCTGACCGGTTGCAAAATGGTATCTTTGTGAATTTTTTCTGTGAATAGAAGGAAGTATGTGGGAAATGAGTTGCAAAGCCTGTAATATACATGTATTCAAATATACAAAAATATATTTTTTTAAATAAAATGACCGCGCTGGAGCTGCTTTTGCAGAGCACCATTCAGGCAGTTCCTTTTCACCGTGGCGTTGATTACGGTCGTTTGATTTAAGTTAGAACAGAAAATTAAAATTTTTAAAATGGATTTTTTTTTAAATGTTTATTTTAATACAAATGACGAGCGTTTGAAGTAGGAATGTCAATTTTAGCCAACAAATAGACCAACAAGTAGAAGAAAAAGTTTTTAAGATATTGAAAAAATCACACGTATTTCGCTAGATAATTTAATAAACAAGGTTTTGTGAAAATTTCAAGTGAATCGGTTAAAAATTGAAGAAGTTATCGATGCCGCACTTTTCAAAAATACCAGCTTGATCTTTTAGGCTCAAGATAACGATCTATCGTTAACCCTGTTACTTAGGAAAATGCTCACTGTAATGAGTTATTGTTATTGCTTTTTATTACCTGCTATCGTCAAATTGTAATTGTTTGCAAATCAAGATAATACGTAACGGGTAGACGACACTTGTTGATACGCGGAACGATCACGAAATATATTTGTATCAATATTTATTTCTTTGTACTTACATTGAGTGTATTCGTGTTAAAAGTAAATTATGAATATATTTATAGCAGTTTTGCTTTTCTATTAATTATTCAAGTTTTAGGTGTTATTTCAATAACTTGTTGGTAGGTATTATATATTTTCGCCAGTTTGAGTTTTTAGTTTAACAAATTTTTTATGGAATTTTAAAGATTTCAGTGTTTAAAGATTGTAGAGCTTTTTAGCAAGCGCTCCCTAAAAATTGTCGATTCTACACGGCTGTACGCGTGGTGTGCATTATGTAGTTGCGCTGATAATACCTTTGTCCGTTTTATAATGAGTAATCTGATTTAATGAATAAGTATAAATGAAATAATTATGTTTCTAAATTTTGTTTCATGTTATGGTCTACACGAGCCTACTTGATTAAAATTGTTCGCAAAATTTGCATTGAATACCTGATGTTTTAAAATGCGACCGTTATGAGACACTCAGAAGCCAAAATGATTAACTTCAGTATTTGATATTCTTCAAATTTTAGTATCAAAGCACATGCTTGGTGCTTAATTTTCTTTCAATAAAACAAATTTAATAAATTTTATTCGATGGAGTTAGTCACTTTGGCTTTTGAGTGGCTCTTATGTCGAGGGACTATTATTATGCAACTGTACAACTATATAGTTACATAAATATACAACTTTGGGTAATTTGAACAACATTTACGTATTAACACGTTCACTGTCGCGCCAGATTTACAGGTTGCTGTCAGGCGGCCACAAGAAAATACATTTTAAGCATAGGATTATAGTATTATGCTTTATAATTTTTTTTTTCAATTGAAAATAATGTCTAGCTAGCTATGACGTTCAAAATTTTTAGTTGACAACATTTATTTTATTTTAATTATTCTAAACATTTGAGGCACTCCAGTCACTGATGACCACCATGGCCATATCGAGGAAACAATCTAATGTTAATACTTATTGAGTGATTAATTTAATTTCATAATATATCGCTTAAGCGAACCACCGTTTGGTTGCCAATAGTTTATCACATAGAGTCGGCCTACCTTCACGTAAAAACAAAAAAATGTAGGGTGGATTCCACAAGTGTCAGTAAAATGTAGGGTCGATTCCACTAGTGACAGTAAAATGAAGGGTCGATAGCAGCAGAAAAGCTGCTAAACAATTAGAATTAAATATAAGGATAGAAATTATTGCAATAATGCGTAATGCAATTGAAAAATCGCAGAAAAGTCTGATACAAATGTTTGAAAAGTAAAATATATAAGATGAGATACAGTATCTTACCACGTAATGTAACTTTTTATTGTGTAACACATTAAAAACACTGTTTGGGAAAAATTTGTCACAGAATTGCATTTCTTATTTAATCTTCCTTTACTGCTACTTCTTGTGAAATTTTATGTCAGAAAATTGAAGAAATTCTTCTTTGTGTTTCGTAGGCAATTGATTGCTAATTTGCTATTGACAGATCGATGTTAAAATTTGATGTTAAATGGAACTTTCATGTCTACCATAGAATCTGAATAATTTTTCAAGGTATTTAATTAAGAAACGCGCACATAGTGTTCAATTTTCTATCTTAGAATTAACTAACTTTATCTTACGAACTACTTAAAGTTCAAACTTTCAACTGTGTGTGAGAACCAGTGTCCACGGGTACGCGTAGTTCTTAGCTTGGTATCCTTTTGCAAAAGTGAGAATTTTCTTTGGAAAAGGATACCAATTACCAGGTCCCACCACGAGGAGGTGACTACGCAAGGGACCCGACAAAAACAAGGGCCCTACTGGCAGCTCTCTATCTTCAGAGATACGCGATTCTCATTCGTAGCAAAGGAGATAAGACACTTTATCAAAAATTCGTGTTCTTAACATAAATTTTTAAGGAGTGTCTTATATTTTATTTGAAATTGCAACGCTAATCATTTTGTCATAGTTAATTTAAAGATTGGAAAAATTCAATGCTCTCCTTTGATAGGGTTTCAAAAAATTATAAATCGCGGTCAGATTGAATTCAGAGCGCAACGAGAAATTCGCTATCATTCTAAAGAACCAGCGAGCATACACGACGAATTTACTCGCGAGTATCGCGCGCTACTCGCGAGTGATTAAGTCGCGAATAAACTCGCAGGAACTGAGTGATCGAGAATTTAATGTTCTATGTTTCGAATCGACGATAGCAAAATGTAGAAAGCATTTTTAGTAATTAGCTACGAATGAGAAACGCGTATCACTGTAAGAGAGCGCGCACATTGTACTCGATACAATTTTTCTATCTTATAGTTACTTATTTTATTTTATGGACTACTTAAAAGTAAAACGCACGCATCCCACGACGTCCATCGGCGGATGAATAGAATTATTTTTTATTTTCTTAGGCTAATTTATTTTACCTTATCAACTACAATCCTTAAAATTAAAACTCACACACACGGTTCTTAACTTAGAACTTCGCTTACTTGCTAGTTTAATTTTGGAAAAGGAGAATTTTTAAGAAATGACGCGAATTGCCTAAGATTCACCACTAACAAGATTCGTCATTACGTCAAGAATCCTATTGATTTACTTGGATATTCCATAATTTCTTACTGAATATGTATTCGACAAAGGACGTCGAGGATTGGTATAGTTCCTGATTTTCTAATTGAACTAAAATTCGAAATAGTTGGTGGAAACTGTAGAAGCTTTATTATAAATTGGAATAGATCGATGGGCTATTGTGGAATAATAATTAGCAGTGACAATTGTTTGACACAGTTACCTATGGGTTACCACAGAATGTTCATTAAGCAAATCTCTCGCATCAATTATATATTTTCGTTTTGTAATTTTTCTAGCTAAAGGAATACTTGTAACTTCTGAAAATTAGTAAAAATTAAGAAATTAGAAATTTTGTAACTTCTGAAAATCAGTAAATTGGGTTATTCATTAAATTATACGGTATTATAACATTAATAGAATTATTACTAAACCGAAGTTCGAAGACGAGTATTTAAAGTCTGATATTACGTGCCTAGCGAGTGCCGGTAATTGTTAAAATTTGTTTAATAATTAGTAATAGAAATTCTAATTGATTCTAATGTATACAAGTGTTACAAGAAGGCTGAGTGTGTACAGGGTGGACATAGACTAGCTAGTAGCCCCCGACCACTCTATTCACATCACAGAACCTTCAGGTCAAAATACGCCGCGAAGTGACTAGGGCCCAGTATAAAGGGTGAATAAATTCGCGGGAAATCGGCGGGTCCTTATATACCTGCGGTACCCTCTCCCCAAAGTCATTAGCAAAATCGTCGGTTAGGTCAGGCGGGAAATTTTCGCGGGAGATTTTCGCGGGAGATTTCCGTTATCGTAACACGGTATAATTTATCAATTTTCACAATTTTATTAAAAATTTATACTTCCGACAATTTGTTATAACATTGCATACAGCAATTTATACGTTTTTACAATATTCTTCAATGGAAACATAGGTTTTAGCGTTCTCATTACTTACTCGTGGTTAAATTAATTTCGTAGGGATTAAAAATCAGGTTGACCTGTGGTCGTAGATTAAAAATAACCATAGTACAGCTAAATTTATCGTGATAAATAATTCTTTTCACACGAATCAAAAATGTATTCAACGTTTGCTTGTTACAATACCATGAAATAAATTATATTATACGTTTTCTCCACCAAACTGGACAAAGTACAACTAGTACTTATCGAAATGATTTTTCTCTCTCGAAGAAATAGAGTTTGTATAGTGAGAACGTATAAATTGTTATATGCAATGTTATAACAAATTGTCGGAAGTATAAATTTATAACAAAATTGTGAAAATTGATAAATTACAATTCTGCCTGAATTTTTGAAATTCAGAAAAACACAGGTAAACTTCCATTGCATTTAAACGATATTCTCCACCAAACTGGACAAAGTACAACTAGTACTTATCGAAATGATTTATCTCTCTCGAAGAAATCGAGTTTGTATAGTGAGAACGTATAAATTGTTATATGCAATGTTATAACAAATTGTCGGAAGTATAAATTTATAACAAAATTGTGAAAATTGATAAATTACAATTCTGCCTGAATTTTTGAAATTCAGAAAAACACAGGTAAACTTCCATTGCATTTAAACGATATTCTCCACCAAACTGGACAAAGTACAGTAAATTCTCTACAAGAGTCAGTAAGTTTACTAATACACTTATACTTGAATAAATTGAGGTGAAAACAGTGTAACGACGTTCCTCACCCACCTCAACTCTAAGCACATATTTATCAGATAAACACCTTCCTATTCGCGAAATTTTACGAGTATACACGTACACCACGATATGAACACGTTCACGTTCATTATGTCGCACGTTTGTGGAAAAATATATGGATCGGAAAATTCACTCACCGTTCTCCGTCGTCGTTAAAGGCATAGTCCCCCAAGATGAGATCACGAAGTCGATATCTTGGTGGTAGAATCAGCGGTAAGCAAGGATCTGGTTCGTTCATTGTGCGCAACGCGTCCTCCAAATTGGAAAACTCCTTCGTGATTATTACGGTGTAGCCCTCGAAAATTTCGAGGGTATCACGAAAAAAATTATTCACTATATCGTGTTTGATATCATTTTCATGAGAAAAATCTCACCAACATGTTAAAAAAAATTCCAGATGAAAAAAAGTAAAATTAAAGAAATTATATTTTTCTATTATGAGTGTAGCTTTACACTCTTGACTGACTGCGAGCGAGATAACATGGGCGCAGCAATGAGGCAGACCTAGGCGTAGGACCATCTATACTGTCACTTGTAGAATCCAAACTTACTGACTCTTGTAGAGAATTTACTGTAGTAGCTGACGAATCTCACTAAATCCGTGTTTCATTTGTGTTTTTTCTGAATTTTTCTCTGCATTCGTGTGTTTTGTTTGCAAATCTTGCAATTTTTCTCCAAATGTTGCTTTGCGTTTTTGTATTTCATTGTGAATATTGCGATTCCTCTTCAACCTTTCTTTGTACTCAAAATGTTTTATTGCAAAATGTGCAATTTCCTCGCCAGTTTTCTTTGTATTCGCGCGTTTTATTGCAGATCTTGCAATTTCTCCTGAAGTTTCTCTTTGTATGTACTTCACCCAAATCTTATTTTCCTTAAAATTCTTCAGCGCATTCTTTTGTCTTATTGCAAGTAGTTGTTGCAATTTCTTCATAATCCCTTCGATTGTGTTTCTTTTATGGTGTCTCATGCAGATTTCGTAATTTACCATTAATTCTTTTTTATATTCGCATACTTTCTTTGTAAATCTTGCGAGTCTTCGACAAATTTTTATACCCGTGTATATATTTATACTTTATGAATCTCATTTTATCTCTTTATCGTTATAATATTGCATTACCGCTAAGTAATTTTTCCTTTCGTAAATAAAGCAAAGTCCGATTATAGAGGATTCAATTTGCTTTGTTTTCACGAGTTTCATTGCAGTTCTTAATTTCAATTTCTCTTCAAATTTTATGCACGTTCCGTTTCAAATTTTGCAATTTCGAAAATTTTTCTTTACATTCGTGTATTTTGTAAGTGTTACAATTTTCCCCTCCAAAATTGCTATTTAAACTCTCGTGTTCCATTGCAAATCTTACATTTTTCTTGTTGCAAACTTTGCAATTCTGAAATTTTTTTTTACATTCGTGTGGTTTATAAGTCTTGCAATCTCTCCCCGAAAATTGCTCTTTGTAGTAATGTGTTCCACTGCAAATTTTACAATTTTGTGCGTTTCATTGGAAACTTAACAATCCCACATGGAGTTCTCCCTCACTCCACCATGTGTTTCGTTGTAAATTTTCTATGCGGAGACTTCGATGTCTGAATTGGTGGATTTTAGGTGGGTGTCCAGTTTCGAACGGCCACCGTGTAATTGCTAGCCAGCGGTGCTCGAAAAATAGTGAATGGATGTGGGAATTAACGCGAAAGCGTGTTAAATGTAGGTTTTTTTTATCGTTCGTTGCGCGGTTTTGCTCGGTACACGGTGGCTCTTGCTGAAATTTCGTCACATTTTATCGTGCCGGTGATTTGACTCCGCTTTTTTCGCGGTATTTATTTTACGTAGTTTTGAGGTCAGCGATTTTTGTTTACGCAACTCGTTTTTTCGACGATTGACGGCCCTTTTGGTGCTCCGTGGATATCGATGGCTCGTTCCGGCTTTTTAACGCTTGGACCGTTTGTCTTTCGTTTTAGAAACTGTTACGATTTCCTGGTTTGTGTCGAGTTCGTTACCAAATACACAGAACCCTTTTCATTCTAAAATTTTGTTAAAAAAAAAGTACCTAATATACCTAAGAAAGAGTTTGCATGATAATTGTTAATTAATACTAGTCTCTATGCAATTTTATGCATTGCAAAATCAATTTTGCCAAGCTTCAAGTAAGTTGTTAAATTTAAGGGTTGAAGTTAACTAAAAGCAGCACCATTAGTGGTTCGTCAATTGTTTCACTATTAAATGGAAGTTTGGGTACGATAGAACCACGTGTTAAGATCAAATTCCAGTGACCACATTTTATTGTCAAAATTGGGCAATGGAACTAAAGTCAATACACGTTTTCAAAGATGCCCTTGCACCTAAAAATGAAGAGTTTTCTTTTAACATAATGACTTACGACTTTCTTACCTCATTATGCACATAAACGTTAGTTATTTACAGTTTTAATACTGTGTCAGGTAACTAAACCTAATGTATTATACATTTGAAAACCCTCAATTTTATAAATTAAAACTAAAGTTCGAATTAAAATTAATTTTTGTTACTAATAATAACTGTTTCTTGCATATTTTGACTAGAAACTGCCCCCCAAGACTGACTCGTTGTTATAGGATAATGGGTCAACAAAGGCTTAAATCATCTTCTTTTGCGATGGTCAAAGCGTACCTATTGATACCAGTGGATCATCTCTCATTAATAAATTTTCATTGAGTTTTATCGATACCTCAGTCATTTCATCTGCAACAATCTAATACAACTAAATGGAATTTAAGCATATAATGTTTCACAATCTATTTAAATTGCGCATTGAAATATTCCCGAGAACAGGTTCTCAAAAGTAGAGCACAAATGTTTTTCGACTTACACTTACCAATTACCTGTTTCGACGCAATCAGCACTAACACTTTGACTGCCACGTCACCTAGATATGGATGACCAAAATCCTTTAATTAAAAAAAAAAAAGGACCGGAACCATCAATCAGGACCGTACAATGTATTCACTGCCCCTGCGCAGGTTCTGTCGTCCTTCAAATTCTCAGAATAGTTTTCGTTTTCATTTGTATTCTGTTTCAATTTTTATTATTTTATCCACTGCTTTCTTCCAATGATTACCGTTGATGTTGTTTACTCCATTGTGTATCAGTTTCACGTTTTTAAAATTCTACCAACCGATTGATCTGCGTTGGTCACATAGGTCTACGCTACGCCACGTACAGGAAGCAATTTCAAATATTAAAAAAGCTAATTGGCATTTTAGTTGTCATTCTTTTATTGTACAGATTAAAATAGAATGCTGTGTACGGTCCTGGGTGTCTGTACATCAAGCTGTACCGCCACTTGATGCTTTAATTTACGAGCTCGCTATATTTGTTCCGCCGACTATACCGCCACAAACGTTTTACGGAAGATAAACTTGTACCGACTTCCGCAGCTTAACTTGAATGCCGTTAGAAGTCAGTGTACACTGATTGGCTATGATAAAAAGTTCTAATTGCCAAACAAAGTGTGAGCGATATTCAGAGATTTAGCAACGATGCAGAATTTCCGCCAGGTTCTGACTCATCGGTTCTGTGTACCGTTAGGAACCAATTTCGTGTTAGCCCTTAAGAAATTCCGCCTAGATGACATGTCTTCGGCTATCGAGGACGAACGAAATGAAAATTCTAGGACCTCAGGCAAGAAAATAATATCTCCCGGCGAGAAATATGTGAAAAGTTAAAACGGTAGGCGAAAGTCGTGAATCTCAAAAATAGCCCTCCTTCACGACCGTCTCGTAAACTGTGCCAAACAAAAGATCGACCATTTTCTGCTCCTTCGGATGGAACAAAGTCCGCAGAACTTGCAGGCTGGTACTATACGTGGAGCGTGGAACTGATACAGAATGACGTAAACAACATCAACGGTGATTACTGGAAGAAAGCAGTGGCTAAAGTAATGAAAATCGAAGCAGAATACAGGTGAAAACGAAGACCATTAGAAGAGTTTCAAAGACGGAGCCTATGCAGCCATGGTGAATACATAATAAGGTCCTCACTTTTCGGTTCCTTACTTTTTCATATTTCCCTCAATTCCCTTGTTAGGATACTCGAAACATGTTTACTTTGACTCCTGACCGATATTACGAGATATATTTGTTCCGACGACTATACACATAGTTATATGTAGGTACATTAAATGTGTAGTAATAACGCATGTATAATATTTGGATAACAAGATGATGGGTTCACGGCTTAGATTTCCGAGTATTTATATTAGATAATAGCTTAAATTATCGTTAGTGACAGCCGCGCGCCTGTTGACTTTTGGGCTCCGCAGGGATCACATTAGAAATGGGCACTCAGAGTGTTAACAAAGAAAAAAGGCCTGGTCCATCGAATACAGATCGCGATACTAACTCGATTTTCAACCCTAGAACCAGTAAAAATAGCGTAACATCTGTTCCCTTCGCTATCCAAATGCCGCGTTTCCATCGTAAATTCGATTTTATTCACGGCCCGTTTACACTTTCTCCAAGGCACAAACGAGCGACCAACAAACCGCGAGCGTTTTCATTACATAAGCATAACAATAGCTGCAGACCACGAGTGTAACTACATATATATATTCGTATCTCGAACGTATCAAGCGGATCAGCGTACACTCCGTGCCTCTGGTTATC
>NW_017102524.1:0-263 GCF_001263275.1 Habropoda laboriosa
CCGTGTGAGATATAGAAGAACCAAGCACACCTTTATATGCGGTATCAAAAAATTGAAAGATCTGGTTGGAGACATTTAGCTGAAGGAATTATATTTAAAGTCGAAATATTTTGTTATCTGTATTTGCCCACACCATCGTATTTCGAAAATTCGACGCCGATGTGCGGAATGCATAGTAGAAACGTACTCCATTTATAGTCCGAGTATCGTACCGGTGCGTTGCGTGAAAATCGCGAAGAAATACCATCTCAAAGCCCGACGTA
>NW_017102525.1:0-279 GCF_001263275.1 Habropoda laboriosa
CATTTAGAGTACGAGTATCGTACCGGTACGTTAAGTGAAAGTCTCGAAGAAATACTAGCTCCATGCGCGACGTTATAGGTGTTTATTCGCTTCGTTTATCTGTAACTCGGGAACCGTGTGAGATATGGAAAAACCTAGCACACATTTGTATTTGTTGGATCGATGGGATCGATGTCGGTCTACTGTATGTGTGTGTGGGTGCGTTGCGCGGCGACGCTGTGGCCCCTGGCGTTTTTGTTTTGTTTAGTCAGTTTTTTCTGTTGCGCACCGAAGAATGCG
>NW_017102525.1:2914-3386 GCF_001263275.1 Habropoda laboriosa
GTACGTTACGTGAAAATCGCGAAGGAATACTATCTCCAAGCGCGACGTTATATGTCTATATTCGCTTCTATTAACGGTTATACGGGAATCGTTTGAGCTAATGAGAAAACAAACCACAACTTTCTATTCGGTACCAAAAAAAGTTAAGGTTTCGATGGCCACATTTAGATTTAGGAATTACTTTTAACGTCGAAATATTTCATTAAGTGTTTTAGCCCACACCATCGTATTTCTTTTATTAGACGCCGTGATCCAGAATGCATAGCAGAATCGGACGCCATTTAGAGTACAACAATTGCCGCCGTATGTTATGTGAAAGTCGGAATATCTACTATCGCCCAGCCGACGTTATAGGTGTATATTCGCTTCGTTTAACCGTTACACGGGAACCGTTTGTGCTATTTAAAAAAACAAACCACACCTTTGTATTCGGTACCAAAAGAAGGTAAGATTTCGTTGGGAACATTTATTT
>NW_017102525.1:3406-4035 GCF_001263275.1 Habropoda laboriosa
TCGCGAAGAAACACTATAACCATGTGCGACGTTACATGTGTATATTCGCTTCGTTTAACAGTAACACGGGAACCGTTTGTGCTATTGGAAAAACAAACCACACCTTCATTTTCCGTATCAAAAAAAGGTAAGGTTTCGTTGGTCACGTTTAGTTTTAGGAATTACTTTTATCGTCGAAATATTTAATTATCTGTATTTTCCTCCAACATAGTAGTTCGAAAATTTGACGCCGGTGTCCAGAATGCATAGCAGAACCGTACGCCATTTGGAGGACGAGAATTGTCAAAGCATGATAAGGGAAGTTCGCGAAGAACTACTATAACCGTGTGCGACGTTATATGTATATATTCCCTTCGTTCAACAGTAACACGGGAACCGTTTGAACTTTCAATAACAAAGCACACCTTTGTATTCGGTATCAAAAAATTGTAAGATTTCCTTGGTTACATTTAGCTGAAGGAATTACATTTAAAGTCGAAATATTTACTTATCTGTATTTGCCCCCACCAGAGTAGTTCGAAAATTCGACGCCGATGTCCAGAATGCATAGCAGAATCATACTCTGTTTTGAGTACGAGTATCGTACCTGTACGTTACGTGAAAAACGCGAAGAAATACTATCTCCAAGC
>NW_017102525.1:4626-9207 GCF_001263275.1 Habropoda laboriosa
AGAACTACTATAACCATGTGCGACGTTATATGTGTAAATCCGCTTCCTTTAACAGTAACACGGCAAAACTTGTGAGATATTGAAATAACAAACCACAACTTTGTGTTCGGTACCAAAAAAAGGTATGGTTTCGTTGGGAACATTTATTTGTTGGAATTATTTCGAACGACGAAATATTTAATTATTTGTATTTTCCCCCACATCGTAGATAGAAAATTCGACGCCGGCATCCAGAATGCATAGTAGAACCGAGCGCCACTTAGAGGACGTGAATCGTCCCAGTATGCTCTGCGAAGGTCGCGAAGAAATACAACCTCCAAGCGCGACGTTATAGGTGTATATTCGCATCGTTTAACAGAAACACGGGAACCGTTTGAGCTTTGAATAACAAAGCAACCATTGTATTCGGTATCAAAAAATGGTAAGATTTCGTTGGCCACACTTACATTTAGGGATTAATAATAACGTCGAAATATTTAGTTAACTGTATTTGCCCCCATCATCGTCGGTCGAAAATTCGACGCCGGCGTCCAGGATCCCTAACATAACCGTACGCCATTTAGAGGACGTGAATTGTCCCATTATGATATGCGAAGGTCGCGAAGAAATACTATAACCATGTGCGACGTTATATGTGTAAATCCGCTTCCTTTAACAGTAACACGGCAAAACTTGTGAGATATTGAAATAACAAACCACAACTTTGTGTTCGGTACCAAAAAAAGGTTTGGTTTCGTTGGGAACATTTATTTGTTGGAATTATTTCGAACGACGAAATATTTAATTATTTGTATTTTCCCCCACATCGTAGATAGAAAATTCGACGCCGGCATCCAGAATGCATAGTAGAACCGAGCGCCATTTAGAGGACGTGAATCGTCCCAGTATGCTCTGCGAAGGTCGCGAAGAAATACAACCTCCAAGCGCGACGTTATAGGTGTATATTCGCATCGTTTAACAGAAACACGGGAACCGTTTGAGCTTTGAATAACAAAGCAACCATTGTATTCGGTATCAAAAAATGGTAAGATTTCGTTGGCCACACTTACATTTAGGGATTAATAATAACGTCGAAATATTTAGTTAACTGTATTTGCCCCCATCATCGTAGGTCGAAAATTTGACGCCGACGTCCAGAATGAATAGAAGAATCGTACGCCATTTAGAGTACGGCAATTGCCGCAGTATGTTATGCGAAGATCGCAAGGAACTACTACAACCGTGTGCGAAGTTATATGTGTATATTCGTTTCGGTTAGCATTAACACGGCAACCGTGTGAGATATTGAAGAACCAACCACACCTTTTATTCGGTACCAAAAAACGGTAAGATTTTGTTTGGAACAAACATTTGTAGGGAATATTTTTCAAGTCGAAATATTTAATTATCTGCGTTTGCCCCCATCATCGTACTACGAAAATTCGTCGCCGATGTCAAGAATGCGTAGCAGTATCGTACTCCATTTCGAGTACGAGTATAGTACCGGTACGTAACGTGAAAATCGCGGAGAAATACTATCTCCAAGCGCGACGTTATATGTGTATATTCGTTTCGTTCAACAGTAACACCGGAATATGTGTATCTTTCACTAACAAAGCACACATTTGTATTCGGTATCAAAAAATGGCAAGATATCGTTTGTCACATTTAGATTTAGGAATTATTTTTAACGTAGAAACATGTAATTATCTGTTTCCCCCCCACAACGTAGTTCGAAAATTGGACGCCGGCGTCCAGAATGCATGGAAGAACCGTACGCCATTTAGAGAAGGTGAATCGTCCCAGTTTGATATGCGAAGGTCGCTACGAACTACTATAACCATGTGCTGCGTTACATGTGTATATTCGCTTCGTTCAACAGTATCACGGGACCTTTTGATCTATTGAAAAAACGGACCTAACCTTTTTATTCGGTACCAAAAAAGGGTAAGATTCCGTTGGGATCATTTATTTGTTGGAATTATGTCTAACGACGAAATATTTAATTATTTGTGTTTCCCCCCACATCGTAGTTCGAAAATTCGACGCCGGCGTCCAGAATGCATAGCAGAATCAAACACCATTTAGATTACGAATATCGCCGCAGTAGGTTAGGTGAAAGACGCGAAGAACTTGTATTACCGAGCCGCGTTATATTTGCATATTCGCTTCGTTTAACAGTAACATGGCAAAAGTGTGAGATATTGAAGAACCAAGCACACCTTTGTATTCGCTACCAAAGAAAGGTAAAATATCGTTGGGAATTTATATTTGTAGAGAATATTAGTAAAGTCGAAATATTTAGTTATCTGTATTTGCCCCCACCATCTCATTTCGAAAATTCGACGCCGATGTCCGGGATCCATAGCAGAAATGTACTCCATTTAGAGAACGAGTATCGTACCGGTACATTACGTGAAAATAGCGAAGAAATACTATGTTGAAGCGAGACGTAATATGTGTATATTCGCTTCGTTTAACAGTAAGAACGGAAACGTTTGAGCTTTAAATATCAAAGCACACCTTTATATTTGGGGTCGAGAAATTGTAAGATATATTGTGTACATTTATCTGAAGGAATTATTTATAAAGTCGAAATATTTAGTTAACTGTATTTCCCCCACCATCGTAGAGAGAGTATTCGACGAAGATGTCCAGACTGCATAGCAGAATCGTACTCCATTTAGAGTACGAGTACCGTACCAGTACGTTCCGTGAAAATCGCGAAGAAATAATATCTCTAGCGTGACGGTATATGTTTATATTCTATTCGTTTAACTGGTACGCGGGAACCGAATGGCTATTGAAAAAACAAACCACAACTTTGTATTCGGTACCAAAAGAAGGTAATATTTCGTTGGTCACATTTCGTTTTAGGAATTATTATTAAAGTCAAAATATTTAGTTATTTGTATTTGCCCACACCATCGTAGATTTAAAATTCGGCGCCGTCGTCCAGAATGCATAGTAGAATCGTACGCCATTTAGAGGACGAGAATCGTTACATACGACGCCGGCGTCCAGAATGCATAGCAGAACCGTACGCCATTTGGAGGACGAGAATTGTCAAAGCATGATAAGGGAAGGTCGCGAAGAACTACTATAACCGTGTGCGACGTTATATGTATATATTCTCTTCGTTTAACAGTAACACCGGCACCGATTGAGGTTTGAATAACAAAGCACACCTTTATATGCGGTACCAAGAAATGGTAAGATTTCGTTGGTCACATTTAGTTTTAGGAATTATTTTTAAAGTCGAAATATTTAGTTATCTGTATTTGCCCCCACCATCGTAGAGAGAGAATTCGACGCCGATGTCCAGAACGCATTGCAGAATCGTACTCCATTTAGAGTAAGAGTATCGTACCAGTACGATGCGTGAAAATCGCCAAGAAATACTATCCCCAAGCGACACGTTATATGTGTATATTCGCGTCGTTTAACAGTATCATCGCAACTGTTTGAGCTTTGAATAATACAGCACACATTTGTATTCGGTATCAAAAAATGGTAAGATTTCGTTGGTTATATTTAGTTCTAGGAGTTATTATTAACGTCGATGTATTTAATTATCTGTATTTTCCCCCACCATCGTAGTTCGGAAATTCGATGCCGACGTCCAGAATGCATAGCAGAATCAAATACCATTTAGAGTTCGAATATCGCCGCAGTAGGTTATGTGAAAGTCGCAAAGAACTACTATCGCCTAGACGACGTTATATATGTACTTTCGCTTCCTTTAACAGTAACACGGGAACCGTTTGAGCTATTGAAAAAACAAAGCACACCTTTGTATTCGGTACCAAAAAAAAGGTAAGATTTCGGTGGGAATATTTATTTGTAGGGAATATTTTTTATGACGAAATATTTAGTTGTCTGATTTGCCATCACCACCGTAGTTCAAAAATTCGACACCGATATCCAGAATGTATAGCAGAAATGTACTACAATTAGAGGACGAGAATCGTCCCAGTATGACATGCGATGTTCGCGAACAACTACTATAACCATGTGCGACGTTATATGTGTATATTCGCTTCGTTTAACAGTAACACGGCAACCGT
Source organism: Habropoda laboriosa (assembly GCF_001263275.1). Lineage (NCBI taxonomy): Eukaryota > Metazoa > Arthropoda > Insecta > Hymenoptera > Apidae > Habropoda > Habropoda laboriosa. The sequence goes on from NW_017102525.1 coordinate 8,673, forward strand.
GTGATATATTGAAGAACCAAGTACACCTTCGTATTCTGTACCAAAAAAGATAAGATTTCGTTGGTCACATTTAGTATTCGGAATTATTATTAACATCATAATGTTTAATTATCTGTATTTTCTCCCACATCGTATTCCGAAAATTGGATGTCGGCGTCCAATATGCATAACAGAACCGTACGCCATTTAGAAGACGAGAATCGTCCCAGTATGATACGCGAAGGTCGCGAATAACTATTATAACCATGGTCGACGTAATGTATGTATAATCGCTTCGTTTAACAGTAACACGGCAATAGTGTCAGATATTGAAGAACCAAGGACACCTTTATATTCGTGACCAAAAAATTCTAAGATTTCGTTTGATACTTTTAGCTGAAGGAATTATATTTGAAGCCGAAATATTTAATTATCTGTATTTGCCCACATCATGTAGTTCGAAAATTCGACGCCGGAGTCCAGAATGCATAACGGAATCGTACTACATTTCGAGTACGAGTATCGTACCTGTACGTTACGTGAAAATCGCGAAGAA
>NW_017102525.1:13603-14638 GCF_001263275.1 Habropoda laboriosa
TTAGAGTACGAGTACCGTACCGGTATGTTACGTGAAAGTCGCGAAGAAATATTATCTCTAAGCGTGACGTTATATGTGTATATTCGCTTCATTTAACAGTAACACGGTAACCGTTTGAGCAATTGAAAAAAGAATCCACTCCTTCGTATTCGGTACCACAAAAAGGCAAGATTTCTTTGGGAACAATTATTTGTAGGGAATATTTTTAAAGGCGAAATATTTAGTTCGCTGCATTTGCCCCCACCAACGTAGTTCGAAAATTAGACACCAATGTCCAGAAGGCATAACAGAAACGTACTCCATTTCGAGTAGGAGTATCATACTGTTACGTTACGTGAATTTCGCGAAGAAATAATATCTCTAAGCGTGACGATATATGTGTATATTCGCTTCGTTTAACAGAAACACGGGAACCATTTGAGCAAATGAAAAATCAAACCACACCTTCGGATTCGGTATCACAAAAAGGTAAGATTTCGTTGGTCACATTTAGTTTTAGGAATTATTGTGCACATCGAAATAATTAATTATCTGTATTTTCCCCGACCTTCCAATTTCGAAAAGTCGACGCCGATGTCCAGAATGCATAGCAGAATAAACACCATTAGAGAAGAATATCGCCGCAGTTTGTTATATGAATGTCGCACACCGCACACATTTGTATTCGGTATCAAAAAATGGTAAGAATTCGTTGTATATATTTAGCTGAAGGAATAATTTTTAAAGTGAAATATTTCATTAATTTTATTTGCCCACACCATCGTTGCTCTTATATTCGAAGCCGTGGTCCAGAGTGCATAGCAGAATCGTACGCCATTTAAAGTACGACAATTGCCGCAGTATGTTCTCTGAAAGTCGCGAAGAACTACTATCGCCTAGCCGATGTTATAGGTGTATATTCGCTTAGTTTCACAGTAACACGGCAACCGTTTGAGCTTTGAATAACAAAGCACACGTTTATATTCGGTATCTAAAAATGGTAAAATTTCTTTGGTCACATTTAGTTTTAGCAATTATTTTTACCACGAAATATTT
>NW_017102526.1:0-250 GCF_001263275.1 Habropoda laboriosa
GTTATATGTGTATATTTGCTTCGTTTAACAGTAACAACGGAAACGTTTGAACTTTGAATGACAAAGCATACCATTGTATTCGGTACCAAAATAGTTAAGATTGCGTTGGGAACACATATTTGTTGGAATTATTTCTAACGACGAAATATTTAATTATCTGTATTTTCCCCTACTATCGTAGTTCGAAAATTCGATGCCGATTTCTAGAATGCACAGCAGAATCAAACACCATTTAGAGTCCGAGTATCCC
>NW_017102527.1:0-264 GCF_001263275.1 Habropoda laboriosa
GAAAGTCGCGAAGAAATACCATCTCCAAGCCCGACGTTGTATGGGTATATTCGCTTCGTTTAAAAGTAACGCGGGAACCGTTTGACCTATTGAAAAAACAATCCACACCTGAGTATTCGGTACCAAAAAAAGGTAAGATTTCGTTGGTCTCATGTAGGTTTAGGAATTATTATTAACGACGAAATATTTAATTAACTGTACCTTCCCCCACATCGTAGTTCGAAAATTCGACCCCGGTTTCCAATATGCATAGCAGAACCGTAC
>NW_017102528.1:0-586 GCF_001263275.1 Habropoda laboriosa
ATTTCAGTTTATATTCGTTAAAACTCGTTTTACGTGGCGAAACCTGCATAATAAAGAGGGAACGGTCGTCTGCACTGATGCAAAACGTGGTTTCTCGCGAGAAAACAGCTGTATTTCAATTTATATTCGTTAAATTCGTTAAAACTCGTTTTACGTGGCGAAACAGGTATAATCAAGAGATAACAGATGTTTTCAATACAGCGATACGTGGTTTGTCGCGAGAAAACAGCAGTATTTCAGTGTATATTCGTTAAAACTCGTTTACCGTTGGGGAAACATGCAAAATACAGAGAAACCAGTCGTGTGCAGTACTGCAAAACGTGGTTTCTCGCGAGGAAACAGCAGTATTTCAGTTTGTATTCGTTAAAACTCGTTTTACGTGACGAAACAAGTATAATAATGAGATAACAGATGTTTGCAATACAGCGATAAGTGGTTTGTCGCGAGAAAACAGAAGTATTTCAGTTTATATTCGCTTAAACTCGTTTTACGTTGCGCAACATGCAAAATAAAGGGAAAACATTCGTGTGCAGTACTACAAAACGTGGTTTGTCGCGAGAAAACAGCAGTATTTCAGTTTATATTC
>NW_017102529.1:0-295 GCF_001263275.1 Habropoda laboriosa
GAATTATGATTAACATCGAAATATTTAATTATCTGTATTTTCCCCCAACATCGTAGTTCGAAAGTTCGACGCCACGTCCAGAATGCATATCAGAATCGTACTGCATTTCGAGTGCGAGTATCGTACCGGTACGTCGCGTGAAAGTCGCGTAGAAATTCTATCTCCAAGAGCGACGTGATATGTGTATATTCTCTTCGTTCCACAGTCACACCGGAACTGTTTGAGCAGTCATTAACAAAGCACACCTTTGTATTCGGTATCAAAAAAAGGTAAGATTTCGTTGGGAACATGTATT
>NW_017102530.1:0-515 GCF_001263275.1 Habropoda laboriosa
GTGCGATTCGGCTATGCATTCTGGACGACGGCATAGAATTTTAGAACTACGATGGTGGGGGCATATACAGCTAATTAATGATATCGACTTTAATTATAATCCCTTCAGCTAAATGTATCCAACGAAATATTAGAATTTTTTGCCCAAGAATATAAATGTGTCCATGTTTCTTCAATGTCTCACACGGCACCCTTGGTCCTGTTAAACGAAGCGTATATACACCTATAACGTCGGCATGGCGATAGTAGTTCTTCGCAACATTAACCTAACTTAATGTGGCGATATTCGTACTCTAATGGTGTTTGATTCCGATATGCATTCTGGACGTGGCGCCGAATTTTCAAACAACGATGGTGGGGGCATATACAGCTAATTAATGATATCGACTTTAATTATAATTCCTTCAGCTAAATCTATACAATAAATCTTAGAATTTTTTGATCCCGAATATTAATGTGTGCTTGGATCTTCAATATCATACACGGTTGCCGAGTTTCTGTTAAACGAAGCGAATA
>NW_017102531.1:0-244 GCF_001263275.1 Habropoda laboriosa
TTCATCAACATCAACTTCATCAACATCAACATCAACATCAACATCAACTTCATCAACATCAACATCAACTTCATCAACTTCAACTTCATCAACTTCAACTTCATCAACTTCAACTTCAACTTCAACTTCAACTTCAACTTCAACTTCAACTTCAACTTCATTTGACTTCATTTGACTTCATTTGACTTCACCTCATTTCTTGACTTCACTTGACTTCATTTCACTTGACTTCACCTCATTTCTT
>NW_017102532.1:0-622 GCF_001263275.1 Habropoda laboriosa
GTGCTTTTTTTTTCAATAGCTCAAACGCTGCCCTGTTACTGTAAACGAAGCGAATATACACATCTAACGTCGCGCTTGGAGGTAGTATATCTTCGCGATTTTCACGTTACGTACCGGTACGATACTCGTACTCGGAATGGAGTACGATTCTGCTATGCATTCTGGACTCCGCCATCCAATTTTCGAACTACGATTTTGGGGAAAATACAGATAATTGAATATTTCGACATTAAATATAATTCGTTCACCTAATTGTATACAACGAAATCTTACAATTTTCTAATCCCGAATGAAAAGGTGTGGTTTGCTTTTTCAATAGCTCAAACGGATCCCGTTGGACTGGTAATCGTAGCGAATATACACCTATAACGTCGCGCTTGGAAATAGTATTTCTTCACTATTTTCACGTAACGTACCGGTACGATACTCGTACTCAAAATAGAGAATGATTCTGCTATGAATTCTGGACATCGGCGCCGAATTTTCGAACTACGATGTGGGGGAATATACAGATAATTAAATTCTTCGAATTTAAATATAATTCCTTCAGCTTAATGTATCCAACGGAATCATCCAATTTTTTGATCCCGAATATAAAGGTGTGCTTGGTTCTTCAATATCT
>NW_017102532.1:4948-5259 GCF_001263275.1 Habropoda laboriosa
AATATACACCTGTAACGTCGGCTTGGCGATAGTAGTTCTTCTCGACTTTCACATAACCTACTGCGGCGATATTAGTACTCTAAATGGTGTTCGATTCTGTTACGCATACTTGACGTCGGCGTCGAATTTTCGATCTACGTTGTTGGAGGAAATTACAAATAATTAAATACATCGTCTTTAGAAATGATTCCAAAAAAATAAGAGTTCCCAACGAAACCTTACCTTTTTTTGGTATCGAATACAAAAGTGTGGTTCGTTTTTTCAAAAGCTCAAACATTTCCTGTGTTACTGTTAAACGAAGCGAATATACA
>NW_017102532.1:5304-10156 GCF_001263275.1 Habropoda laboriosa
TTTTCATGTAACGTACCGGTACGGTACTCGTACTCTAAATGGAGTATATTTCTGCTACGCATTCTGGACATCGGTGTCGCATTTTTGAACTACGGTGGTTTGGGGCAAATCGGACAACTAAATATTTCGTCATAAAAAATATTCCCTACAAATAAATGTTCCCATCGAAATCTTACCTTTGTTTTGGTACCGAATACAAAGGTGTGCTTTGTTTTTTCAATCCCTCAAACGGTTCCCGTGTTACTGTTAAAGGAAGCGAAAATACACATATATCGTCCCATATGGAAATAGCATTTCTTCGATATTTTCACGTAACGTACAGGTACGATACTCGTACTCTAAATGCAGTACGCATATTGGACGCCGGCGTGGAATTACCGAACTACGATGGTGGGGGAAAATTCAGATAATTAAATATTTCGACGTAAAAATAATTCGGAAAACAAAATGTGATCATAGAAATCTCACCTTTTTTTGGTACCGAATACAAAGTTTGGATTTGTTATTTCAATAGCTCACACGGTTGCCGTGGTACTGTTAATCGAAGCGTATATACACCTGTAACGTCGGCTAGGAGATAGTAGTTCGTCGCGTCATTAACATAACACACTGCGGCGATACTCGTAATAAGAATGGCGTACGATACTGCTATGTATTCTGGACGTGGCGTCGAATCTTACAATTTTTTAATCCCGAATATAAAGGGGTGCTTGGTTCTTCAATATCTTACACGGTTGGTTTTTTACTCTTAAACGAAGCGAATGTACACCTATAACGTCGGCTAGGCGATAGTATTTTTTCGCGCCTTTCACATAACTTACTGCGGCGATATTCGTCCTCGAATGGAGATTGTTACTGCTACGTATTCTAGACGTGGCGTCGATTTTTCGAACTACGATGGTGGGGGCAAATACAGATAAGTAAATATTTCGACTTTAGACATAATGGCAACAAATACATAGACCCAACCAAATCTTACCTTTTTTTGGTACCGAATACGTAGGAGTGGATTCTTTTTTCAATATCTTACACGGTTGCCGTGTTGCTGCTAAGCGAAACGAATATACAAATATAACGTCGGCTAGGTGATAGTATTTCTTCGCGATATTCGCATATCATACTGGGACGATTCTCGTCCTCCAAATGGCGTACGGTTCTGCTATGCATTCCGGACACCGGCGTCAAATTTTCGAACTACGATGTGGGAGGAAAATACTGATAATTAAATATTTCGACGTTAAAAATGATTCCTAAAACTAAATGTGACCAACGAAATATTACAATTTCTTGATACCGAATACAAAGGTGTTCTTTGTTCTTCAGAGCTCAAACGGTTCCGGTGTTAGTGTTAAACGAAGCGAATATACACATATAACGTCGGCAAGGCAATAGTAGTTCTTCGCGACATTAACATAACACACTGCGGCGATACTCGTAATAGGAATGGCGTACGATACTGCTATGCATTCTGGACGTGGCGTCGAATTTTCGAACCACGATGTGGGGTAAAATACAGATGATTAATTATTTCTGCTTTAAATATAATTCCTTCAGCTAAATGTATCCAACGAAATTTTACCTTTTTTTGCTACCGAATACGAAGGTGTGCTTGGTTCTTCAATATATCACGCGGTTGCGGTGTTACTGTTAAACGAAGCGAATATACACATATAACGTCGCACATGGTTATAGTAGTTCTTCGCGACCATCGCATGTCATACTGGGACGATTCACGTCCTCTAATTGCAGTACATTTCTGCTATACATTCTGGATATCGGTGTCGAATTTTTGAACTACGGTGGTGGGGGCAAATCAGACAACTAAATATTTCGTCATAAAAAATATTCCATACAAATAAATGTTCCCATCGAAATCTTACCTTTTTTTGGTACCGAATACAAAGTTGTGGTTTGTTATTTCAATAGCTCACACGGTTTCCGTGTTCCTGTTAAACGAAGCGAATAAATACATATAACGTGGCACATGGTTATAATAGTTCTCCGTGACCTTCGCATATCATACTGGGACGATTCTCGTCCTCTAAATGGCGTACGTTTCTGCTATGCATCCTGGACATCGGCGTAGAATTTCCGAACTACGATGGTGGGGGCAAATACAGATAATGTAAATATTTCGATTTTAAATATAATTCCATCAGCTGAATGTATATAACGAAATCTTACATTTTATTGATCCCTATTATAAAGGTGTGCTTGGTTCTTCAATATCACACACGGTAGCCGTGTTACTGTTAAACGAAACGTACATACACCTTTAACGTCGGCTAGGCGATAGTAGTCCTTCGCGACTTTAACATAACCTACTGCGGCGATATTCGTACTCTAAATGGGGTTTGATTCTGCTATGAATTCTGGACACCGGGGTCGAATTTTAGAACTACGATGTGGAAGAAAATACAAATATTTAAATATTTCGACGTAAAAATAATTGCTAAAACTAAATGTGACCAAAGAAATATTACCTTTTTTAGGTACCGAATACAAAGCTTGGGTTTGTTATTTCAATAGCTCACACGGTTGCCGTGTTACTGTAAACGAAGCGAATATTCACATATATCGTCCCTCATGGACATAGTATTTCATCGCGATATTCACGTAACGTACCGGTGCGATTCCTGTACTCGAAATGGAGTACGATTCTGCTATGTATTCTGGACATCGGCGCCGAATTTTCGAACGACGATTGTGGGGGCAAATACAGATAATTAAATATTTCGGCTTTAAAAATAATTGCTTCAGCTAAATGTATACTACGAAATCTTCTAATTTTTTGATCCCGATAATAAATGTGTGCTTGGTTCTTCAATATCTTACACGGTTGCCGAGTTTCTGTTAAACGAAGCGAATATATACCTATAATGTCGCCTAGGCGAGAGTTGTTCTTCGCGACATGAACATAACGTACTGCGGCGATATTCGTACTCTAATGGTGTTTGATTCTGCTATGAATTCTGGACATCGGCGCCGAATTTTCGAACGACGATTGTGGGGGCAAATACAGATAATTAAATATTTCGGCTTTAAAAATAATTGCTTCAGCTAAATGTATACTACGAAATCTTCTAATTTTTTGATCCCGATAATAAATGTGTGATTGGTTCTTCAATATCTTACACGGTTGCCGAGTTTCTGTTAAACGAAGCGAATATATACCTATAATGTCGCCTAGGCGATAGTAGTTCTTCGCGACTTTCACGTAACGTACCGGTACGATACTCCTACTCTAAATGGAGTACATTTCAGCTACGCAATCTGGACATCGGCGTCGAATATGCGAACTACGATGGGGGGTTAAATACAGATATTTAGTTATACCGACTTTCATATTAATTCCTACAACTGAATGTTCCCAACGAAACCTTACCTTTTTTTGGTACCGAATACAAAGGTGTGCTTTGTTTATTCAATAGCTCAAACGGTTCCCGTGTTACTGTCAAACGAAGCGAATTTACACATATAGCGTCGCTCTTGGAAATAGTATTTCTTCGAGATTTTCACGTAACGTTCCGGTACGATACTCGTACTCTAAATGGAGTACATTTCTGCTATGCATTCTGGACATCGGCGTCGAATTTACGAACTATGATGGTGGGTCAAATACAGATAATTAAATGTTCCGACGTTAGAAAAAATTCCAACAAATAAATGTTCCCCACGAAATCTTACCATTTCTGGTACCGAATATGAAGGTGTGGTTTTTTTTTCAATAGCTCAAGCGGTTCCCGTTTTACTGCTAATCCTAGCGTATGTGGACATCGAACGTCGCGCTTGGAGATAGTAATTCTGCGCGACCTTCGCAAAACATACTGGGACGATTCTCGTCCTCTAAATGGCGTACGGTTCTCCTATGCATATTGGACGCCGGCGTCGAATTTTCGAACTACGATGTGGGGGAAAATACAAATAATTATATATTTCATCGTTAGAATTAATTCCAATAAATAAATGTTCCCAATTAAATTTTACCATTTTCTGGTACCGAATACAAAGGTGTGGTTTGTTTTTTCAATAGCACAGACGGTTCCCGTGTTACTGTTAAACAAAGCGAATATGCACCTAAAACGTCGGTTAGGCGATAGTAGTTCTTCGCGACATTAACATAACGTAATGCGGCGATATTCGTACTCCAATGGTGCTTGATTCCGCTATGCATTCTGTACTTCGGCGCCGAATTATCGAACTACGATGGTGGCGGAAAATACAGATAAATAAATATGTCGGCGTTAATATTAATTCCTAAATCTAAATGTGACCAACGAATTCTTACCATTTTTTGATACAGAATACAAAGGTTTCCTATGTTATTCAAAGCTCAAACGGTTCCGGCCTTACTATTAAACGAAGCGAATATACACATATATCGTCGCACATGGTTGTAGTAGTTCTTCGAGAACTTCGCATATCACACTGGGACGATTCGCGTCCTCTAAATGGCGTACGGTTCTGCTTTGCATTCTGGACGCCGGCGTCGAATTTTCGAACTGCGATGTGGAGGAAAATACAGATTATTAAATATTTCAACTTTAAATATAATTCCTTCAGCTAAATGCAACCAACGAAATCTTACAATTTATTTGATCCCGAATATATAGGTGTGCTTGGTTCTTCAATATCTCAAATGGTTGCTGTGTTACTCTTAAACGAAGCGAATATACACATATAACGTCGCGCTTGGAGATAGTACTTCTTCGCGATTTTCACGTAACGTACCGGTACGATACTCGAACTCAAACTAGAGTATGATTCTGCTATGCATTCTGGACGTCGACGTCGATTTTTCGAAGTACTTTGGTGGGGGCAAATACAGATAAGTAAATATTTCGACTTTAAA
>NW_017102533.1:0-570 GCF_001263275.1 Habropoda laboriosa
AGGTGACTATTGGAAATTATATATCAGTGTAAAGTGCTAGTGACAGTGAACATTTTGAGATATTAATCGCGAAAATCCGATGACAAACAAAAAAGTTATTAACGTCTAAAGTTTTTCGTGGAAAAATGGCCGCCGAAGCGACGCGTCGGTAGTGCACGAAAGTGACCGCGCGGCTGCAGTGGCGCTGTAACCCGAGCTCAGGACCACCCTAGAGAATCAGGGGCCCCGGGAAGCGAAAAATTTTTCTGTCTACTCATAAGCTACAGATTTTAAGGTTTTTAATTATTAATTAGTTATAAACAAATATATAAAACATAGTGCCAATATAATAAGTGCTCAGGAACACGTAAAAGTGGAGATAAAAAAAATTTTAAACTGAAAAGCGGTATAACAACAAGTGAACAATAAATAGAAAATAAGTTAGAATAAATAAATAAATAAATAAACAAATATTTAGAAATAAACAAATTAAATTTAAATTTAATCTAGTGAACTAATAAGAGACAAACAGGAGTGCGTAGTTTAGTGATTATTATTATTAACATAGAATTTTTTTTTTTTTTTTTAGGG
>NW_017102533.1:598-7552 GCF_001263275.1 Habropoda laboriosa
CTTGTGAACTGATAAACCTAGTGGTACATAGTGTTCGTGGTGTAGTGTCGGACGACATATCGTCCTACAACAACGGAAAGACACGCAGTGACAATGGACATGGACAGCGACTTTTCTGTCGTGCGCGGACGCAGTAGCAGGAAGAGGAAAGAAGAGACGTCGGACGCCGCCGACTCGGACGCTATCCGGACGGTGAGACGAAGGAAAAAGCAGACAGCAATCAGCACGGAGGAGGAAAAGGACCACAAGGTTGACGGAACCATGGCGTGCATCCAAGAGCTGGTGTCGTTCTGCGAGCAAGTGTCGGTAGAGTTGAGCAGTAATGATGCCAAGTACCTGAAGAAGAAAGCCACGCAGACATACAAACTCTGCAAACTGCTGCGAGAGGAAAACGAGGAGCTGAAGAAGAAACTGGCAGACAGCGATACAATAAAATCAAGGTTCGACCAGCTGGACGCAAAAATCGGCGGCGCCATTGCGAAGATTGCAGAGCTTGAAAACAATCCCGGAAAGCCCGCGCTATCGTACGCAGAGAAGGTAAAAGTAAGATCAAGCGTTGTCCACCCGGCAGCAATCAGACCTCCGCGGAACGTGGTGACAGTCTACCCGACGGAGAACAGCCAAATCAAAGACAGCGATGAAACGAAGAAAGCCATAGTGACTAGCATGGAGCCCGCTAAAGAGAAACTGAAGATCAGAAATGTCAGAAAAATCAATAACAAGGGGGTTCTAATTGAGACGGAGACACCAGAAGACCTAAAAAGTCTAATAAATAGCAGCAAACTGGCAACAGCTGGCCTTAAAGTCGAGCTGCCGCAAAAGAAGAGACCAAGGATGATTATACACAGCATTCCACTGGACAAGCAGGAGAATGAAATCCTAAAGGCCATTCATGACCAGAACCTGGAGACGCTGTCAGTGTCTAAATTCACGGAGGACTTCAAACTCGTTTTCAAAACAGGAGACAAGGACAGAACGAGAGTTAACTGGGTGGTGGAGGTCTCTCCGGACATCAGGAATACTCTTAAGAGCAGCGGCAGAGTATTTATCGATTGGTACGCATGCCGCATCCAAGATTTCCTAACGGTAAGCCGCTGCTACAGGTGTCAGGCATTCGGGCACGTCTCGAAATACTGCACAGCGAAGGAAGACACCTGTGGACACTGCGCCCAGCCCGGACACTCCTACAAGGACTGCAAGGAAAAATCAAAGAGCCCTACATGCATAAATTGCAAGCGTGCAAACAAGCCACACGAACACTGCTCACGGGACAGGGACTGCCCGGCGTACGAAAACGCGGTCAAAATGTACATTAACAAGATCGACTATGGTCAATAAAACCCACAACAATACTGCCACAGGACACACAACACGAACCCAGCAAATCAAGATAGCCCAACTCAATATGCAAAGGGCGAAAACGGTGACAGACGAAATAAGGCAGGCGATATCCAGCAGGCACTTTGACATCATAGCAGCACAGGAGCCGTACAGCTACAGGAACGCAGTACCGGGCCTCGGCACGGTGAGTAAAGTAATATTCGATACGAAGAAGTTCACAGGCATAGCCGCCTCAGGAAATATAAAAGCCGCGATCATAGTTGCGAACCCGACATATACAGTTACCAGTTTGGGTCACCTATCCAACACTCACTTCGCGTGCGCCGAAGTCACCACGCCGGCTCACAAAATGTATGTTATAAGCGCGTATTTCCAGTGTAGTGATCCAATAGAACCATACCTCCAACATCTAGACTACGTGCTCCAAGAACTCAAAGGTCGTAAAATAGTTATCTGTATCGACGCGAATGCAAAATCCTCCCTATGGCACAGCAACCACACGGACGAGAGAGGAGAAGCTCTCGAAGAACTCATTGCCGGCAACAGCCTTTACATCATAAACAGACCCTCACCTCACACCACCTACGATAACATCAGAGGAAAATCAAACATCGACGTCACACTAGCAACCACCACAGTCTACGGCGACATAGCTGAATGGGAAATTCAAACAGATACCACAACTAGTGACCACAACACAATAAAAATTACAATAGACTCACAGATGCCGGACAACTACAAACCTAAAACTACCAGATACAACGTAAAAAGAGCCGACTGGAACAAGTTCGAAGAAATCCTGCAAACCGAGCTGAGAGACTTGGACACACCTACAGACAGCCACAGCAGAATAGAAGTCGAAGAACTAGCTGGAAACGTTACAAGAGCCATCCACGTTGCAAACAAATATTGACGTCACACTAGCAACCTCCACAGTCTACGGCGACATAGCTGAATGGGAAATTCAAACAGATACCACAACCAGTGACCACAACACAATAAAAATTACAATAGACTCACAGATGCCGGACAACTATAAACCTAAAACTACCAGATACAACGTAAAAAGAGCCGACTGGAACAAGTTCGAAGAAATCCTGCAAACCGAGCTGAGAGGCCTGGACACACCTACAGACAGCCACAGCAGAATAGAAGTCGAAGAACTAGCTGGAAACGTTACAAGAGCCATCCACGTTGCAAGCGACACTGCGATACCTAAGAAAACGAGGTTTAACAGGTCGGTTCCATGGTGGAACAATCGACTCTCTTCCCTTAAGAAAACCGTGCAACAAACCAGAAGACAATTACAGCGAGCTACGGGAACTGCATACCACTCACACATTAAGCAACAGTACAATAGAATCCGAAACAGATACAGATTTGCAATCCGAAACGCAAAACTCACCAGCTGGAGGAACTTCGTCAGCACGGAGGGAAATGCGGAGCCCTGGGGACTTATATATAAGCTACACACAGACAAACTCAGAACAGAGAAAGCCTGCAACTCAATAAAGATCAATGGAAAATACACACTAAGCTGGGAGGAATCAGCAAACGCACTACTCAACACACTCATCCCTGATGACAACACAAGCACCGAAAACATAACACACAAGGAACAAAGGAAATTCGCGAGTATACTCCCAGACACACAAGACGCACCACCATTCACAGAAAACGAAATAGAAACAATAGTTAGGAAATTGAAGAATAAAAAAGCACCAGGAGACGACAGAATAGAGAATGAAATTGTCAAAATGTCATGGCCACACATCAAATTACCTCTTACAAGACTATACAACGCGTGCCTATCGCAAGGAACCTTCCCGGATAGGTGGAAAAACGGCAACATTCTAACACTGCTGAAAGGAAAGGATAAGGACCCATCAAACACAAAATCATACAGACCGATTAAGACTATGCAACATAATAACACTGCTGAAAGGAAAGGACAAGGACCCATCCAATCCAAAATCATACAGACCTATCGCAAGGAACCTTCCCGGACAGGTGGAAAAATGGCAACATAATAACACTGCTGAAAGGAAAGGACAAGGACCCATCTAATCCAAAATCATACAGACCGATTAGCCTACTGCCCTCACTCAGCAAAATCCTTGAAAAGCTCATGAACAATAGAATCGAAAAACTCCTGCATCACCATCCATACACGGCAAGCAGACAGTACGGCTTCAAGCCTAGCAGAAGCACCGAGGACGCTATCGTCGCACTTCGCGAACTAACAGCCAGAACAACCAGGAAATACGCAATAGCCCTGTTCTTCGACATATCCGGTGCGTTCGACAACGTATGGTGGACAAGCGTACTAGGCAACCTTAAAAAGCGATCCTGCCCCAGGAACATATACAGACTCTTTCAAAGTTACCTATCCAACAGAACCGCAACAATCCACAGCAACAATAGTAGCATTCGGAAAAACGTCACCAAAGGTTGCCCACAAGGCTCCATCCTGGGACCGAGCCTGTGGAACCTGATATTCGACGAACTCTTGCACAGAATAACGGACGCCGCCATGGAACCAATCGCATACGCCGACGACATAGTGGTCTTAATAACGGGCAACTCCAGGCTGGAATTACAAAACAAGGCAACACACGCAACTTCGCTGGTCCAGGGATGGTGCAGGGAGCAAAAGCTGGAACTCTCTAAGAGTAAATCAGAAATGCTACTTGTCAAAGGATTCCTAGACATCAAGCGGCCACCGACTGTAAAAATAGAACGAGAATCCATAAAAATGTCCCAAACAGTAAAATATCTAGGCGTGTATTTCGGCACACGTTTCAACATAACAGCACATACAAAATACATATCGGACAAGAGCAAAGCAGCACTAAATAGTCTGGCGCACCTCGCAAGGACACAGTGGGGACTAAACAGAAACACCATGAGGACGGTCTACAAAGGCACCTTTCTGCCGATCGTCACTTACGCGGCAGCAGGATGGCAGGACAAAATCAGCAAATGGCACATCAGAACAATAAATCAGGCACAAAGGCACGCACTCCTTAGGGTCACCAAGGCATACAGGACAATATCAACGGACGCACTCGCAGTAATAGCCGGCGAAATACCCGCCGATCTCGCCATCCTCCGTAGCAGGTGCAATTACGAACTGCGCCGGAACAAAACATTCACCATAGGAAGCATAAATCACACCGCCACAGAACAGCCAAACAGCCACGAGGAAATCAACCGCATCAAATCTCAAATAAAGGAAGAAATACTAAAGATCTGGCAGCACAGATGGGATGAATCAGATAAAGGCAGGATAACACACAGATTCTTTAACACAGTAAAGGAACGAGTGAACAGCAACTGGATCAACCTGAATTACTACAACGTACAAATTCTCTCTGGCCACGGGAAGATCAGGGACAAACAGGCCAAGCTAAAAATCATAGACACTAGTACCTGTAACTGCGGCAGGGAAGACTCGGTTAGACATATAATTTACGAATGCCAAGACCTCATAGAAATCAGGGCAGCTTTAAGGAACAAAGCCGAAAAACTAAAAATAGGATGGCCATGCCACCAGAGACTGCTGGTGCAACGAGACATGTTCCAACATCTCAATAGTCTCGCAGTCGAGGCCATGCAGATGCGCGAAGGACAACTGGATCGCAGCACGGGCCAGCCAACAGGACCACCAGCAGAAACACCGGATAGCACCACACCGCCAGGGCGACGAGCAGCGGCCAATGCCGGCATTGGGAACGCCGGTACGAGCGAGCCCATAGCCAGTAGAACCAGGAACCGCACACAAAGGACGAACGTTGGCAACCTGGACAACGGATAGAAGAGGAACGTGGACAACACACCGGAGACCGGAGACGAGGAGAGGACAACGAAGAAGAAGCGGAAGAAGCACCGCCTGCCACGGCACCGCGGACGCGATTCCCTCGGGAGTCGCGTGCCCGAGCAGGTGGCGGCGGGGACACCCGTCTTGGAGCGGGTGCCCTCGCTGCCAAACGCGCGCAGGGGCAACCCTGCGCGGCCGCAAGAGACTGAGCGAAAGCCGATGGCTCCGCCTCCTCGTGGCCCCCGCTGGGCAACGTTTCGTGTGGAATCTCTGGAGTACTCCAGGGATTCCCCGCCAAACGGCTAAGAGAGCCATCTCCCGCAAGGGACAGTCTACCCTCCTGGTGATCCCTCCCGGGTGAAGGAGGGGTTTTTCCGAACACCGCCGCACACAACATCTACGTGCGTGACCCTTCGCAGTGGTACAAAACGCTCCCACCACCTGCTGGTTGTAGGCATCGGCCTGGGCACAGCAGAGCCGCGCGTAGCGCCATAACGCTCAAGAAGACAATAAATGTCCCTATCTACTTTCTAGCGAAACCACTGCCAAGGGAACGGGCTTGGAAAAATTAGCGGGGAAAGAAGACCCTGTTGAATGCGCTGTCGGTCATAGCAGCCTCCAACCCTGTCGACCTGTTGATTGCGGAAAAAACAGCGCGGTACCAACTAAAACACAACAAGGAATTCAAGATAGGAAACCTACAATTCAACCAGCAGCAAACCCCACCCAATAAAGAAAAATACAACCAAATCCGGAAAAACATAAGAAATGAAATCATCTCGCAATGGCAAAACAGATGGGAAAACTCAGTAAAAGGACGGTTGACATACACTTTCTTCAGAAACATTGAACACAGGATCAAGTCAAAATGGATAAGAGCGAACCACAACACAATTCAACTCCTATCAGGACATGGAAACATAAACAGCAAATTACACTCTCTAGGACTGAAAGACACAAACACATGCAAATGTGGACTCACCGACACGGTGCCACACATTATATACGAATGCGAAGAAGTCAAGGAACATCGGGAATTACTAATCGCAAGTTTAGCAACAAACAAAACAAGCTGGCCGTGTGAACTGGAAACACTCATAACAAAAGAAAATTTTGAAAACTTCCGAACATTCGCCGATAACGTTATGCATCAACGCGAAAAAAAAGAAAGACAACAAAGGACGTGACCACAGAGAAACATAACTTTTTTTTTTTTGCTGGTGATTCCACCTCCACGTGGTCCCCGCTGGGCAACGCATTGCTGGTTAATCGCGGGCTTGCCCTTGATTCGCCGGCGATGCGGCGAAGCGAGTCACCTCCCGAAAGGGACAGTCTTCCCCCCTAGTGATCCTTAAGTGGTGAAGGAGGGGTTTTTCCAAGCACCGCCGCATCAAACATCTACATGCGTGACTCTTCGCAGTGGTTAGAAACGCTAACCCACCACCGTTGTAATAGGCTTTGCCTGAGGCAACAGAGCGAGTTCAGCTCCACAATGCTCGACGCGACACTAACTGTACTCTGTTGGGCAGGGGAGTCTTCGGACTCGGAGTGTAGAACGAGCAGACGAGACGGAGTTTTCGGCAACCTCCAAGTTGCCGAAGAAGAGACAAAGGGTTGCCGGGAGCGAAGCTGCAGAGCAGCCCAGTAAACCAGGCAGCCCTAAGAGCGCCTTAGAGACACTTAAAGTCCACAGGAAGGAATTGGAGGCCTTCCTGATGGATGAGACGAACAATATATTGGGTTGTTCGGAAAGTAATTTCGTTTTTTCCCGTCAGAGGCCTTAATTACGTTTT
>NW_017102534.1:0-251 GCF_001263275.1 Habropoda laboriosa
CATTGCAGTGGTTAATAACAATTAATTAGATGATGGCATATATTTTAATGGGTGGTATGCATTCCTAATTGGACAAATTAACAGTGGTTGTTATGAAACTCGAGGGCGTTGTTATAAAACAAACTAACTTACCTGATGCAGGACTCGGGAACAAGTAACAGTGGTTGAAACATGAAATTCGAGTGTAGTAACGGTTAATTTAATTTTTTGTTGATAAAGAGGTAGCAATAAGTACAGTAACAGTCGTAAAA
>NW_017102535.1:0-334 GCF_001263275.1 Habropoda laboriosa
TAATTATCTGTATTTTCGCCCTCATTGTAGTACGGAAATTCGACGCCAGAGACCAGAATGCATGGCAGAACCGTAATCCATTTAGAGTACGAGTATCTTACCGGTACGTTTCGTGATAATCGCGAAGAAATACTATCTCCAAGAGCGACGTGATAGGTGTATATTCGCTTCGTTTAAGAGTAACACGGGAACCGTTTGAGTTATTGAAAAAACTAACCATAGCTTTGTATTCGGTACCAAAAAAAGGTAAGATTTCGTTGGTCACATTTATTTTGAAGAATTATTTTTAACGTGGAAATATTGAATTATCTGTATCTGCCCCCGCAATCGTATT
>NW_017102536.1:0-871 GCF_001263275.1 Habropoda laboriosa
ACTTGCCAGACACTTAATATCAGACTTTAAATACTCTCCTTTCGGTTCTTTTAAATACAATAAAATAGTTTCTCAATTAGCGGTACTTGGATTACTCCGCTTCGAATAAAATATTTCGAAATTATTTTGAAGGTTTAGGGAAATAAACATTTGAATTTTAGTCAGTTCAATACAATAGACTGGATAACAATTCATTTTAAATATACATATAAGAAATTTTCCTTTTATAACAAACATAAATCATTTTACCAAATACTGGTACTTGCTAGACGTTTAATATAAGACATTGAATATTTTCCTTTCGGTTCTTTTAAATACAATCAAATAATTTCTTCAATTAGCGGTACTTGGATTACTCCGCTTCGAATAAAATATTTCGAAATTATTTTGAGGTTTAGGAAAATTAAAATTTATATTTTAGTCATTTCAATACAATAGACTGAATAACAATTCATTTTTAATATACATATTGCAAATTTTCCTTTTATAACAAACATAAATCATTTTACCAAATACTGGTACTTGCTAGACGTTTAATATAAGACATTGAATATTTTCCTTTCGGTTCTTTTAAATACAATAATATAATTTCTTCAATTAGCGATACTCACTTGGAATACTCCGCTTCGAATAAAATAATTCGAAATTATTTTGACGATTAAGGAAATTAAAATTTGTATTTTAGTCACTTCAATACAATAGACTGAATAACAATACATTTTAAATATACATATTAGAAATTTTCCTTTTATAACAAACATAAATCATTTTACCAAATACAGGTACTTGCTAGACGTTTAATATAAGTCATTGAATACTTTCCTTTCGGTTCTTTTAAATACAATCATATAATTTCTTCAATTAGCGATAC
>NW_017102537.1:0-276 GCF_001263275.1 Habropoda laboriosa
TCAAAAGAAGCGAATATACACATTTAACGTGTAGCTTGGAGATAGTATTTCGTGGCGATTTTCACGAAACATACCGGTACGATACTCGTAGTCTAAATGGAGTGCGATTCTGCTATGCATTCTGGACATCGGCGCCGTATTTTCGAACTACGGTGTGGGGGAAACTACAGATTATTAAATTTTTCGACTTTAAATATAATTCCTTCAGCTAATTGTATCCAACGAGATCGTTCAATTTTTTGATGCCGCAGATAAAGGTGTGCTTGGTTCTTCTAT
>NW_017102538.1:0-590 GCF_001263275.1 Habropoda laboriosa
GTAGAATCAATCACCATTAGAGTACGAGTATCGTACCGCTACGTTACGTGAAAATCGCGAAGAGATACTACCTCCAAGCTCGACGTTGTAGGTGTATAGTCGCTTCCTTTTACAGTAAAACGGGATCCATTTGTGCTATTGAACATACAAACCACACCTTTGTATTCGGTTCCAAAGAAAAAGGTAAGGTTTCGTTGGACACATTTTACTTTAGGAATTATTATTAACGTCGAAATAATTAATTATCTGTATTTTCCCCAACATCCTAGTTCGAAAATTCGACGCCACATCCAGAATGCATAGTAGAATCAATCACCATTAGGGTACGAATATCGTACCGCTACGTTACGTGAAAATCGCGAAGAACTACTATCACCTAGCCGACATTATATTTGTATATTCGCTTCGTTTAACAGTAACACGGAAACCGTGTGAGATATTGAAGAACCAAGCACACCTTTATATGGTACCAAAAGAAGGTAAGGTTACGTTGGTCACATTTAGTTTTAATCATTATTTTTACCGAAGATATATTTAATTATCTGTATTTTCCTGCGACATCGTAGTTCGAAAATTTGACGCCACGTCCA
>NW_017102539.1:0-265 GCF_001263275.1 Habropoda laboriosa
CGGTTGCCGTGTTACTGTTAAACGAAGGGAATATACACCTATTAGGTCGGCTAGGCGATAGTAGTTCTTCCAGAATTTCACATAACATACTGCGGCAATTGTCGTACTCTAAATGGAGTACGATTGTGCTATGCACTCTGGACATCAGCGCCGGATTTTCGAACTACGATGATAGGGGCAAATACAGATAATTAAATATTTGGATATTAAATATTATTCCTTCAGCTAAGTGAATACAACGAAACCTAACAATTTTTTGATCCCG
>NW_017102540.1:0-561 GCF_001263275.1 Habropoda laboriosa
TTACGTGGCTGTATATGCAAAATAAAAAGGAAACTGTCCACTGCTGTACAGCAAAACGTGGTCTGTCGCGGGAAAACAGCAGTATTTCAGGGTATATTCGTTAAAACACGATTTATGTGGCGAAACATGCAAAATAAGGAGAAAACATTCGTTTGCAGTACTGCAATCGACTGTCTCCCCTTTATTTTGCATATTCCGCCACGTAAAACGTGTTTTAACGAATATAAACTGTAATAGTGCACTTTTCTCGCTACAAAGACGTTCTGCACTACTGCAAAATGACTCTCTCCTCTTTATTTTGCATATTCCGCCACGTAAAACGTGTTTTAACGAATATAAACTGTAATACTGCTGTTTTCTCGCGACAAACCGCGTTTTGCAGTACTGCAAAACGCGGTTTGTCGCGGGAAAACAGCAGTATTACAGTTTATATTCGTTAAGACACGATTAACGTGGCGGAACATGCAAAATAAAGAGGAGACAGTCATTTTGCAGTTTTGCATAAGTTGGTTTCTCGAGTGTATACAGCAGTATTTCAGTTTATATTCGTTAAAACACGTT
>NW_017102541.1:0-410 GCF_001263275.1 Habropoda laboriosa
AAAGCAGTGGTTGACATTGCAGTGGATAATAAATATTAATTAGCGGATGGTGTAAATTTTAATAGATGGTATGCAGGTCTGAATGAGCAGATTAGCAGTGGTTGTTATTAAACACGTGCGCCTTGTTATAAACCAAAAACTAAACTAATGCCGGACTCGGGAGCAACAAACAGTGGTTGATATATGAAATTCGAGTGTAATAAGGGTTAACTTAATTTTTTGTCGATGAAGGGGTAGCAATAAATAAAATAACTGTCCTATGAGACGCGGTTGACATTGCAGTGGTTAATAACTATTTATTAGTTGATGGCGTATATTTCATTCGATGGTATGCATGTCTAATTAAACAAATTAACAGTGGTTGCTATGGAAATCGAGAGCGTTGTTATAAAAAAAAAAAACTAAACCTG
>NW_017102541.1:528-1039 GCF_001263275.1 Habropoda laboriosa
GCGGTTGACATTGCAGTGGTTAATAACTATTTATTAGTTGATGGCGTATATTTCATTCGATGGTATGCATGTCTAATTAAACAAATTAACAGCGGTTGCAATGAAACTCGAGAGCTTTGTTATTAAAAAAAAAAAACTAACCTGATGCAGGTCACTGGAGCAAGAAACAGTGGTTGATATACGATTTTCGAGTGTAACAACGATTAATATAATTTTTTGTTGATAAAGAGGTAGCAATTAATAAAGTAACAGTCGCATGAGCAGCGCTTGACATTGCAGTGGTTAATAACTATTTATTAGTTGATGGCGTATATTTTAATCGATGGAATGCATGTCTAACTGAACAAATTAACAGTGGTTGTTATGAAATTCGAGCGCGTTATTATGAAAAAAACAAACTAACCTGATACCGGACTCGGGAGCAAGAAACAGTGGTTGATATACGATTTTCGAGTGTAACAACGATTAATATAATTTTTTGTTGATAAAGAGGTAGCAATTAATAAAGTAA
>NW_017102542.1:0-274 GCF_001263275.1 Habropoda laboriosa
GTACTGCAAACGACAGTTTTCTCTTTATTTGGCATGGTTCCCTACGTAAAACGTGTTTTAACGAATATAATCTGGAATACTGCTGTTTTCTCGCCATCAAGACGTTTTGAGTACTGCAAACGACTGTTTTCACTGTATTTTGCATGTTTCACCACGTAAACCGTCTATTAACGGATGTAAACTGCAATACTGCTGTGTTCTGTCGACAAACCACGTTTTGCAGTACTGCAAACGACTGTTTTCGCTTTATTTTGCATGTTTTGCCACGTTAAAC
>NW_017102543.1:0-293 GCF_001263275.1 Habropoda laboriosa
GACGCACTCGTTCGGTAGGCCCGTAAGCACTAACTGCGTACGTGTCGATTTCTGCTCCCTGTTGCACGAAACATTTCTGGGAAAAATCCTAGACGTGTTAGTGACCCTCAAGTATGTACTTGGGCCTAGTCAACCTCCCGTACCAAAACATTGCGCGAGGCTCGCAATATTTTTTGCTAGTGAAACATAAGAAATTCGAGCCGAACATAAGAAACGCGAACCTGGGTCGTTGTACGTACATCGAGATAAACATAAGCTAGCTGTCTGTTCGCGCACAGAAAAGAGTTAGCGGG
>NW_017102544.1:0-294 GCF_001263275.1 Habropoda laboriosa
AGAACTACTATTACCATGTGGGACGTTATATGTGTATATTCGCTTCGTTTAACAGTAACACGGGAACTGACTGAGCTATTGAAAAAACACACCACAAATTTGTATTCGGTACCAAAAAAAGGTAAGATTTCGTTGGGAACAAATATTTGTAGGGATTATTTTTAATGTCGAAATATTTAGTTATCCGTATTTTCCCCCACCATCGTAGTTCGAAAATTCGACTCCGACGTACAGAATGCATAGCAGAACCGTACGCCATTTGGAGGACGAGAATCGTCCCAGTATGATATGGGA
>NW_017102545.1:0-243 GCF_001263275.1 Habropoda laboriosa
CGAATTTTAACGAATATAAACCTAAATACTACTGTTTTATCGCGACAAACCACGTTTTGCAGTTCTGCACCCGACTATTTTCACCTTATTATGCATGTTTCGCACCGTAGAACGTGTTTCAACGAATATAAACTGAAGCATTGCTGCTTTCTCGCTACCTGGACGTTTTGCGGTACTGCGGACATCTGCTTTCTCTTTATTTTGCATATTTCGCCACGTAAAATGTGATTTAACTAATTTAAA
>NW_017102546.1:0-392 GCF_001263275.1 Habropoda laboriosa
TATTGAGGAACCAAGCACACCTTTATATTCGGTACCAAAAAAGGGTAAGATTTCGATGGTCACTTTTAGTTTTAGCAATTATTTTTACGTCGGAATATTTTATTATCTGAATTTTCTCCCACATCGTAGTCCGAAAATTCGACTCCGGTGTCCAGAATGCATAGCCGATATGTACTCCATTTAGAGTAGGAGTTCCGTTCCGGTACGTTACGTGAAAATCGCGAAGAAATAATATCCTTAGCGTGACGGTATCTGTTTATATTCTATTCGTTTAACTGTAACACGGGAACCGTTTGAGCTATTGAAAAAACAAACCAATACTTTGTATGCGGTACCAAAAATAAGGTAAGGTTTCGTTGGTCACACTTAGTTTTAGTAATTATTTTACACGT
>NW_017102547.1:0-471 GCF_001263275.1 Habropoda laboriosa
TGTGACGGTTTCCGTGTTTCTGTTAAACGAAGCGAATATACACATATAACGTCGCGCTTGGAGGTAGTATATCTTCGCGAATATCACGAAACGTACCGGTAAGATACTCGTACTCTAAATGGATTACGATTCAGCTATGCATTCTGGTCTCTGGCGTCGAATTTCCGTACTACAATGTGGGCGAAAATACAGATAATTAAATATTTCGACTTTAAGTATAATTCCTTCAGCTAAATATATACAATAAATCATACAATTTTTTGATCCCAAATATAAAGGTGTGCTTGGTTCTTCAATATCTCACACGGTTGCCTTGTTACTGTTAAACGAAGCGAATATACACATATAACGTCGCACACGGATATAGCAGTTCTTCGAGAACTTCGCATATCACACTGTGACGATTCACGTCCTCTAAATGGAGAATGATTCTGCTATGCATTCTGGATGCCGGCGTCGAATTTCCTATCT
>NW_017102548.1:0-320 GCF_001263275.1 Habropoda laboriosa
GGTAAGATTTCGTTGGTCTCATTTAGTTTTAGGAATTATTATTAACGTCGAAACAATTAATTACCTGTATATTCCCCCACCATCGTAGTTCGAAAATTCGGCGCCGAAATCCAGAATGCATATCAGAATCAAACACCATTTAGAGTACGAATATCGCCGCAATATGTTATGTGAATGTCGCTAAGAACTACTATTGCCTAGCCGACGTTTTTGGTGCAATTCTGTTCGTTTAACTGTATCAGTGTAACCGTGTGATCCATTGAAGAACCAAGCACACCTTTTTATTCGGGATGAAGAAATTGTAAGATTTCGTTGGATAC
>NW_017102549.1:0-507 GCF_001263275.1 Habropoda laboriosa
TGCATAGCAGAATCGTACTTCATTTAGAGTACGAGTACCGCCGCAGTGTGTTATGTTACTGTCGCTACGAACAACTATCTCCTAGCCGACGTTATAGGTGTATATTCGCTTCGTTTAACAGTAACACGGCAACCCTGTGAGATATTGAAGAACCAAGCACACCTTTATATTCGGGATCAAAAAATTTTACGATATCCTTGGTTACATTTAGCTGAAGGAATTATATTTAAAGTCGAAATATTTAATAATCTGTATTTTCCGACACATTGTAGTTCGAAAATTCGACGCCGAAGTCCAGATTGCACAGGAGAATCGTACTCCATTTGGAGTACGAGTATCGTACCGGTGCGTTACGAGAAAAACGCGAAGGAATACTTTCTCCAAGCGCGTCGTTTAGGTGTATATTCGCTTCGTTTTGCAGTATCAGTGAAACGTTTGAGCTATTGAAAAAAGAATCCACTCCTTTGTATTCGGTACCAAAAAAAGGTAGGCTCTCGTTGGCCACAT
>NW_017102550.1:0-341 GCF_001263275.1 Habropoda laboriosa
AATTAAATATTTCGACGTTAGACATAATTGCAACAAATAAATAGTACCAACCAAATCTTACCTTTTCTGGAACCGAATACAAAGGTGTGCTTTGTTATTCAATCCTCAAACGGTGCCGATGTTACTGTTAAACGAAGCGAATATACACATATAAAGTCGCACACGGTTATAGTATTTCTTCGCGAACTTCGCATATCATACTGGGACCATTCAGGTCCTCTAAATGGCGCACTGTTCTGCTATGCATTCTGAACGCCGGCGTCGAATTTTCGAACTACGATGGTGCGGGAAAATTCAAATAATTAAATATTTCGACGTAAAAATACTTGCTAAAATTAAAT
>NW_017102551.1:0-2050 GCF_001263275.1 Habropoda laboriosa
CTTCGTTTAACAGTAACACGGGAACCGGTTGAGCTATTGAAAAACGATCCACACCATTGTATACGGTACCAAAAAAAGGTAAGATTTCGATGCGAACATTCAGTTGTAGAAATTATTTTATCGTCGAAATATTTAATTATCTGTATTTGCCCCCTCCATCGAAGTTCGAAAATTCGGCACCGATGTCCAGAATGCAAACCAGAATCGTACTCCGTTTATGGTACGAGTATCGTACCATTATATAACGTGAAAAAAGCGAAGAAATACTATGTCCAAGTGGCGACGTCATACGTATATATTTGCTTCACTTAACAGTAACACGGGAACCGTTTGAACTGTTGAAAAACAAGCCACACCTTTGTATTCGGTACCCAAAAAAGGTGATTTCGTTAGGAACATTCAGTTGTAGGATTTATATTTAAAGTCGAACAGTTTAATTATCTGTATTTTCCCCCACATCGTAGTTCGAAGATTCGTCGCCGATGTCCAGAATGCAAAGCAGAATCGTACGCCTTTCGGAGTACGAGTAGCGCCCAAGTATGTTATGTGAAAGTCGCGAATAAATACTATCAGCTAGGTTACGAAATATTTGCATATTCGCTTCGTTTAACAGTAACACGGCAACCGTGTGAGATATTAAAGAACAAACCACACCTTTGTATTCGGTACCAAAAAAAGGTAAGGTTTCGTTGGCCACATTTAGCTGAAGCAATTATTTTTAACGGTAGTTATCTGTATTGGCCACTACCATCGTAGAGAGAAAATTCAACGACTATGTCCAGAATGCATAGCAGAAACGTAATCCATTTAGAGTACGAGTATCGTACCGGTACGTTACGTGAAAATCCAGAAGGAATACTATCTCCAAGCGCGACGATATATGTTTATATTCGCTTATTTTAACATTAATACGGTAACCGTTTGAGCTATTGAAAAAACAAACCACACCTTTGTATTCGGTATCACATAAACGTAAGTTTACTTTGGTCACATTTAGTTTTAGGAATTATGAAATATTTAATTATATGTATTTGCCCCCACCATCGTAGATAGAAAATTCGACGCCGGCGTCCAGAATGCATAGCAGAATCAAACACCATTTAGATTACGAATATCGCCGCAGTAGGTTAGGTGAGTGTCGCGAAGAACTTGTATTACCGAGCCGCGTTATATTTGTATATTCCCTTCGTTTAACAGTAACACGACAACCGTGTGAGATATTGAAGAACCAAACACAACTTCGAATTCGTCACCAAAAAGAGGCAAGATTTCGATGGTCACATTTAGTATTAGGAATTATTTTTAAAGTGGAAATATATAGTTATCTGTATTGGCCACTACCATCGTAGTTCGAAATTTCGACACCGGCGTCCAATATGCATAGCAGAACCGTACGCCATTTACAGAAGGTGAATCGTCCCAGTATGATTTGCGAAGGTCGCGCAGAAATACTATAACTTGTGTATATTCGCTTCGTTTAACAGTAAGGCAGAAACCGTTTGAGCTTTGAATAACAAAGCAAACCTGTGTATTCTGTATCAAAAAATGGTAAGATTTCGATGGACACATTTAGTTTTAGGAATTAATATTAACGCCGAAATATATAATTATCTGTATTTTCCCCCACCATCGTAGTTCGAAAATTCGACGCCACGTCCAGAATGCATTGCATAATCGTACTCCATTTAGAGTACGAGCATCGTACTGGTACGTTACGTGAAAATTGCGAAGAAATACTATCTCCAAGCGTGACGTTATATGTATATATTCGCTTCGTTTAACAGTAACACGGCAACCGTGTGAGATATTAAAGAACAAACCACACCTTTGTATTGGTACCAAAAAAAAGGTAAGATTTCATTGGGAACATTTATTTGTTGGAATTCTTTCTAAAGACAAAATATTTAATTATCTGCATTTTCCCCCACATCGCAGTTCGAAAATTCGACGCCGGCGTACGATATGCATAACAGAACCGAACGCCACGTAGAGGACGAGAATCGTCCCAGTATGTTTTGCGAAGGTCGCGCAGAATTACTACCTCCAAGCG
>NW_017102552.1:0-4219 GCF_001263275.1 Habropoda laboriosa
TATATTCGTTTGAACACATTTTACGTCGCGAAACACACAAAATAAAAAGAAAACACTCGATTGTAGTACTGCAAAACATCTTTGTAGCGAGAAAACAGCAGTATTTCCGTATATATTCGTTAAAACACGTTTTACGTGGCGGAATATGAAAAATAAAGAGGAAACAGTCGTTTGTAGTACTGCAAAACGTGGGTTGTCGCGGGAAAACAGCAGTACTGGTTAAAACACGATTTACGTGGCGGAATATACTCGATTGCAGTACTGCAAAACGTCTTTGTAGAGAGGAAACAGAATAATTTCAGTTGATAATCGTTTAAACACGTTTTACGTGGCGGAATATACTCGATTGCAGTACTGCAAAACGTCTTTGTAGAGAGGAAACAGAATAATTTCAGTTGATAATCGTTTAAACACGTTTTACGTGGCGGAATATACTCGATTGCAGTACTGCAAAACGTCTTTGTAGAGAGGAAACAGAATAATTTCAGTTGATAATCGTTTAAACACGTTTTACGTGGCGGAATATACTCGATTGCAGTACTGCAAAACGTCTTTGTAGAGAGGAAACAGAATAATTTCAGTTGATAATCGTTTAAACACGTTTTACGTGGCGGAATATACTCGATTGCAGTACTGCAAAACGTCTTTGTAGAGAGGAAACAGAATAATTTCAGTTGATAATCGTTTAAACACGTTTTACGTGGCGGAATATACTCGATTGCAGTACTGCAAAACGTCTTTGTAGAGAGGAAACAGAATAATTTCAGTTGATAATCGTTTAAACACGTTTTACGTGGCGGAATATACTCGATTGCAGTACTGCAAAACGTCTTTGTAGAGAGGAAACAGAATAATTTCAGTTGATAATCGTTTAAACACGTTTTACGTGGCGGAATATACTCGATTGCAGTACTGCAAAACGTCTTTGTAGAGAGGAAACAGAATAATTTCAGTTGATAATCGTTTAAACACGTTTTACGTGGCGGAATATACTCGATTGCAGTACTGCAAAACGTCTTTGTAGAGAGGAAACAGAATAATTTCAGTTGATAATCGTTTAAACACGTTTTACGTGGCGGAATATACTCGATTGCAGTACTGCAAAACGTCTTTGTAGAGAGGAAACAGAATAATTTCAGTTGATAATCGTTTAAACACGTTTTACGTGGCGGAATATACTCGATTGCAGTACTGCAAAACGTCTTTGTAGAGAGGAAACAGAATAATTTCAGTTGATAATCGTTTAAACACGTTTTACGTGGCGGAATATACTCGATTGCAGTACTGCAAAACGTCTTTGTAGAGAGGAAACAGAATAATTTCAGTTGATAATCGTTTAAACACGTTTTACGTGGCGGAATATACTCGATTGCAGTACTGCAAAACGTCTTTGTAGAGAGGAAACAGAATAATTTCAGTTGATAATCGTTTAAACACGTTTTACGTGGCGGAATATACTCGATTGCAGTACTGCAAAACGTCTTTGTAGAGAGGAAACAGAATAATTTCAGTTGATAATCGTTTAAACACGTTTTACGTGGCGGAATATACTCGATTGCAGTACTGCAAAACGTCTTTGTAGAGAGGAAACAGAATAATTTCAGTTGATAATCGTTTAAACACGTTTTACGTGGCGGAATATACTCGATTGCAGTACTGCAA
This sequence comes from Habropoda laboriosa, assembly GCF_001263275.1. Classification (NCBI taxonomy): domain Eukaryota; kingdom Metazoa; phylum Arthropoda; class Insecta; order Hymenoptera; family Apidae; genus Habropoda; species Habropoda laboriosa. The sequence goes on from NW_017102552.1 coordinate 1,663, forward strand.
AACGTCTTTGTAGAGAGGAAACAGAATAATTTCAGTTGATAATCGTTTAAACACGTTTTACGTGGCGGAATATACTCGATTGCAGTACTGCAAAACGTCTTTGTAGAGAGGAAACAGAATAATTTCAGTTGATAATCGTTTAAACACGTTTTACGTGGCGGAATATACTCGATTGCAGTACTGCAAAACGTCTTTGTAGAGAGGAAACAGAATAATTTCAGTTGATAATCGTTTAAACACGTTTTACGTGGCGGAATATACTCGATTGCAGTACTGCAAAACGTCTTTGTAGAGAGGAAACAGAATAATTTCAGTTGATAATCGTTTAAACACGTTTTACGTGGCGGAATATACTCGATTGCAGTACTGCAAAACGTCTTTGTAGAGAGGAAACAGAATAATTTCAGTTGATAATCGTTTAAACACGTTTTACGTGGCGGAATATACTCGATTGCAGTACTGCAAAACGTCTTTGTAGAGAGGAAACAGAATAATTTCAGTTGATAATCGTTTAAACACGTTTTACGTGGCGGAATATACTCGATTGCAGTACTGCAAAACGTCTTTGTAGAGAGGAAACAGAATAATTTCAGTTGATAATCGTTTAAACACGTTTTACGTGGCGGAATATACTCGATTGCAGTACTGCAAAACGTCTTTGTAGAGAGGAAACAGAATAATTTCAGTTGATAATCGTTTAAACACGTTTTACGTGGCGGAATATACTCGATTGCAGTACTGCAAAACGTCTTTGTAGAGAGGAAACAGAATAATTTCAGTTGATAATCGTTTAAACACGTTTTACGTGGCGGAATATACTCGATTGCAGTACTGCAAAACGTCTTTGTAGAGAGGAAACAGAATAATTTCAGTTGATAATCGTTTAAACACGTTTTACGTGGCGGAATATACTCGATTGCAGTACTGCAAAACGTCTTTGTAGAGAGGAAACAGAATAATTTCAGTTGATAATCGTTTAAACACGTTTTACGTGGCGGAATATACTCGATTGCAGTACTGCAAAACGTCTTTGTAGAGAGGAAACAGAATAATTTCAGTTGATAATCGTTTAAACACGTTTTACGTGGCGGAATATACTCGATTGCAGTACTGCAAAACGTCTTTGTAGAGAGGAAACAGAATAATTTCAGTTGATAATCGTTTAAACACGTTTTACGTGGCGGAATATACTCGATTGCAGTACTGCAAAACGTCTTTGTAGAGAGGAAACAGAATAATTTCAGTTGATAATCGTTTAAACACGTTTTACGTGGCGGAATATACTCGATTGCAGTACTGCAAAACGTCTTTGTAGAGAGGAAACAGAATAATTTCAGTTGATAATCGTTTAAACACGTTTTACGTGGCGGAATATACTCGATTGCAGTACTGCAAAACGTCTTTGTAGAGAGGAAACAGAATAATTTCAGTTGATAATCGTTTAAACACGTTTTACGTGGCGGAATATACTCGATTGCAGTACTGCAAAACGTCTTTGTAGAGAGGAAACAGAATAATTTCAGTTGATAATCGTTTAAACACGTTTTACGTGGCGGAATATACTCGATTGCAGTACTGCAAAACGTCTTTGTAGAGAGGAAACAGAATAATTTCAGTTGATAATCGTTTAAACACGTTTTACGTGGCGGAATATACTCGATTGCAGTACTGCAAAACGTCTTTGTAGAGAGGAAACAGAATAATTTCAGTTGATAATCGTTTAAACACGTTTTACGTGGCGGAATATACTCGATTGCAGTACTGCAAAACGTCTTTGTAGAGAGGAAACAGAATAATTTCAGTTGATAATCGTTTAAACACGTTTTACGTGGCGGAATATACTCGATTGCAGTACTGCAAAACGTCTTTGTAGAGAGGAAACAGAATAATTTCAGTTGATAATCGTTTAAACACGTTTTACGTGGCGGAATATACTCGATTGCAGTACTGCAAAACGTCTTTGTAGAGAGGAAACAGAATAATTTCAGTTGATAATCGTTTAAACACGTTTTACGTGGCGGAATATACTCGATTGCAGTACTGCAAAACGTCTTTGTAGAGAGGAAACAGAATAATTTCAGTTGATAATCGTTTAAACACGTTTTACGTGGCGGAATATACTCGATTGCAGTACTGCAAAACGTCTTTGTAGAGAGGAAACAGAATAATTTCAGTTGATAATCGTTTAAACACGTTTTACGTGGCGAAACATACAAAATAAAATGAAAACACTCGATTGCAGAACTGCAAAACGTGGTTTGTCGCGGGAAAACAGCAGTATTATAGTTTATCTTGGTTAAAACGCGTTTTTCTTGGCGGAACATGCAAAAAAAAGAGGAAACAGTCATTTTGCAGTACTGCAAAACGTCTTTGCAGAGAGGAAACAGCATAATTTCAGTTGATAATCGTTTAAACACGTTTTACGTGGCGAAACATACAAAATAAAATGAAAACACTAGATTGCAGTACTGCAAAACGTCTTTGTAGCGAGAAAAAAGCAGTATTGCAATTTATACTCGTTAAAACACGATTTACGTGGCGAAACATGCAAAATAAA
>NW_017102552.1:7382-8079 GCF_001263275.1 Habropoda laboriosa
AAAACAGCAGCATTACAGTTTATATTCGTTAGAACACGTTTTACGTGGCGAAACATGCAAAATAAAGAGAGAACAGTCGTCTGCAGTACTGCAAAACGTCTTTGTAGAGAGAAAACAGCAGTGTTTCAGTTTATATTCGTTAAAACTCGGTTTACGTTGCGAAACATGGAAAATAAAGGGAAAACAGGCGTTTGTAGCACTGCAAAACGTGCGCTGTCGCGGGAAATCAGCAGTATTTCAGTTTATATTCGTTAGAACACGTTTTACGTGGCGAAACATACAAAATAAAAAGAAAACACTCGGTTGCGGTACTGCAGAACGTCTTTGTAGCGAGAAAACAGCAGTATTACAGTTTATATGCATTAAAACACGATTTACGGGGAGAAACATGCAAAATAAAGAGAAAACACTCAATTGCAGTACTGCAAAACGTCTTTGTAGCGAGGAAAAAGCAGTATTGCAATTTATATGCATTAAAACACGATTATCGTGGCGATACATGCAAAATAAAGAGAAAACAGTCGTTTGTAGTACTGCAATACGTGGTTTGTCGCGGGAAAACAGCAGTATTACAGTTTAAATATGTTAAAACACGATTTACGTGAAGGAATATGCAAAATAAAGAGAAAACAGTCGGTTGTAGTACTGCAAAAAGTGGGTTGTCGCGGGAGAACACCAGTATTTCCGTTTATATTCG
>NW_017102552.1:8208-9103 GCF_001263275.1 Habropoda laboriosa
GTAAAACACGATTTACGTGGCGGAATATGCAAAATAAAGAGGAAACAGTCATTTTGTAGTACTGCATAAGGTCTTTGTAGCGAGAAAACAGCAGTATTTCAGTTTATATTCTTTAAAACACGTTTTCCGTGGCGGAATATGAAAAATAAAAAGAAAACACTCGATTGCAGTACTGCAAAACGTCTTTGCAGCGAGAAAAAAGCAGTATTGCAATTTATATTCGTTAAAACACGATTTACGTGGCGAAACATGGAAAATAAAAAGAAAACAGTCGTTTGTAGTGCTGCAAAACTCGGGTTGTCGCGGGAAAACAGCAGCATTTCAGTTTATATTCGTTAAAACGCGTTTTTCTTGGCGGAACGTGCAATATAAAGAGGAAACAGTCATTTTGCAGTACTGCATACTGTAGTACTGCAAAACGTGTTTGTAGCGAGAAAACAGCAGTATTTTAGTTAATATATGTTAAAACACGATTATCGTGGCGATACATGCGAAATAAAGAGAAAACAGGCGTTTGTAGCACTGCGAAACGTGCGCTGTCGCGGGAAATCAGCAGTATTTCAGTTTATATTCGTTTGAACACATTTTACGTCGCGAAACACACAAAATAAAAAGAAAACACTCGATTGCAGTACTGCAAAACATCTTTGTAGCGAGAAAACAGCAGTATTACAGTTTATATTCGTTAAAACACGATTTACGTGGCGAAACATGCAAAATAAAGAGAAAACATTCGCCTGCAGAACTGCAAAACGTGGTTTGTCGCGGGAAAACAGCAGTATTACAGTTTATATTCATTAGAACTCGTTTTACGTGGCGAAACATGGAAAATAAAGAGTAAACAGTCGTTCGTAGGACTCCAGAACGTGGGTTGTCTTGGGAAAAAAGCAGTGTT
>NW_017102552.1:12592-12988 GCF_001263275.1 Habropoda laboriosa
AGAGAGGAAACAGCATAATTTCAGTTGATAATCGTTAAAACACGTTTTACGTGGCGAAACATACAAAATAAAATGAAAACACTCGATTGCAGTACTGCAAAACATGGTTTGTCGCAGGAAAACAGCATTAGTACAGTTTATTTTCGTTAGAACACGTTTTACATGGCGAAACATGCTAAATAAAGAGAAAAGTCGTTTGCAGTACTGCAAAACCTGGTCTGTCGCGGGAGAACAGCAGTATTTCCGTTTATTTTCGTTAAAACACGATTTATGTGGCGAAAAATGCAAAATAAACAAAAAACACTCGATTGCAGTACTGCAAAACGTCTTTGTAGCGAGAAAACAGCAGTATTGCAATTTATATTCGTTAAAACACGATTTACGTGGCGAAACATG
>NW_017102552.1:13022-13594 GCF_001263275.1 Habropoda laboriosa
CATTCGCCTGCAGAACTGCAAAACGTGGTTTGTCGCGGGAAAACAGCAGTATTGCAGTTTATATTCGTTAAAACGCGTTTTACTTGGCGGAACATGCAAAATAAAGATGAGACAGTCATTTTGCAGAACTGCAAAACGTCTTCGTAGCGAGAAAACAGCAGTATTACAGTTTATATTCGTTCAAACACGATTTACGTGATGAAACATGCAAAATAAGGAGAAAACAGTCGTTTGCAGTACTGCAAAACGTCTTTGTACCGAGAAAACAGCAGTATTACAGTTTATATTCGTTCAAACACGATTTACGTGATGAAACATGTAAAATAAAGAGAAAACAGTCGGTTGTAATACTGCAAAACGTAGGATGTCACGGGAAAACTGCATTATTTCAGTTTATATTCGTTAGAACACGTTTTCCGTGGCGGAATATGAAAAATAAAGAGGAGACAGTCATTTTGCTGTACTGCGACACGTCTTTGTTGAGAGGAAACTGCATAATTTCAGTTGAAAATCGTTAAAACACGATTCACGTGGCTAAACATGCAAAATAAACAGAAAAGTCGTTTGCAGTA
>NW_017102553.1:0-390 GCF_001263275.1 Habropoda laboriosa
CGTATATACACATATAACGTCGCGCTTGGAAATACTATTTCTTCGCGCTTTGCACGTAACGCAGCGGTACGGTACTCATACTTTAAATGGAGTACATTTCTGCTATGCATTCTGGACATTGTCGTCGAATTTTCGAACTTCGATTGTGGGGGCAAATACAAATTAATAAATACTTCGACGTTAATAATAATTCCTAAAAGTATATGTGAACAAAGAAATCTTACCATATTTTGATACCGAATACAAAGGTGTGCTTGGTTCTTCAATATATCACACTGTTCCCGTGTTACTGTTAAACGAAGCGAATATGCACCCATATCGTCGGAGAGATGATAGTAGTTCATCGCGACATTAACATAAATTAATGCGGCGATATTCGTACTCTAATGG
>NW_017102554.1:0-678 GCF_001263275.1 Habropoda laboriosa
AAAATTGTAAGATTTTGCTGGGACTATTTATTTGTAGGGAATATTTTTAATGTCGAAATATTTCGTTATCTGTATTTGCCCCCACCATCGTAGATTAAAAATTCGACGCCGACGTCCAAAATGCATAGCAGAATCGTACGACATTTAGAGGACGAGAATCGTCCCAGTATGATATGCGAAGGTCGCAAAGAAATACTATAACCATGTGCGACGTTGTATGTGTATATTCGCTTCGATTAACAGTAAGACCGGAACCGTTTGCGCTCTAAATAACAAAGCAGAACCTTGTATTCGGCATCAAAAAATGGTAAGATTTCGTTGGATACATATAGCTGAAGGAAATACATTTAACGTCGAAATATTTAATTATCTGTATTTGCCCCCACCATCGTAGTTTGAAAATTCGGCGCCGATGTCCAGAATGTATTGCAGAAATGTACTCCATTTAGAGTACGAGTACCGTACCGGTACGTTTCTTGAATATCGCCAAGAAATACTATCTCCAAGCGCGACGTTATAGGTGTATATTCGTTTTGTTTAACAGTAACACGGGACCTTATGAACTATTGAAAAAACAGACCACACCTTTGTATTCGGTACCAAAAAAGATAAGATTTCGTTGGTCACATTTAGTTTTAGCAATTATTTTTACGTCGAAATATTTAATTATCTGTATTT
>NW_017102554.1:849-3409 GCF_001263275.1 Habropoda laboriosa
GTGATATATTGAAGAACCAAGCACCCCTTTGTATTCGGTATCAAAAAATGGTAAGATTTCTTTGGTCACATTTAGTTTTAGGAATTACTCTTAACGTCGATATATTTATTTATCAGTATTTGCCCCTACCATCGTAGTTCGAAAATTTGACGCCGGTGTCCAGAATGCATAGCAGAACCGTACGACATTTGGAGGACGAGAATCGTCCCAGTATGTTATGCGAAGGTCGCGAAGTACTACTATAACCATGTACGACTCTATATGTGTATATTCGCTTCGTTTAACAGTAACACGGGAACTGTCTGTGCTATTGAAGAAACAAACCATTCCTTTGTTTTCGGTACCAGAAAATGGTTAGATTTAGTTGGGAACATTTACATCGTAGTTCAAAATTCAACGCCGGTGTCCAGAATGCATAGCAGAACCGTACGCCATTTAGAGTACGAGGATCATCCCAATATGATTTGCGAAGGTCGCGAAGAAATACAAAAACCATGAGCGACGTTATATGTGTATATTCGCGTTGTTTAACAGTAACATCGGCACCGTTTCAGGTTTGAATACCAAAGCACACCTTTGTATTCGGTATCAAAAAATGATAAGGTTTCGTGGGGAACATTTACTTGTTGGAAATCTGTCTAACGACGACATATTTAGATATCTGTATTTTCCCCCACATCGTAGTGAGAAAATTCGACGCCCATGTCCAGCATGCATAGCAGAATCATACTCTTTTTTGAGTACGAGTATCGTACCGGTACGTAACGTGAAAAACGCGAAGAAATACTATCTCCAAGCGCGACGTTATATGTGTATATTCGCTTCGTTCAACAGTATCACGGGACCTTTTGATCTATTGAAAAAACGGACCACACCTTTTTATTCGGTACCAAAAAAAGGTAACATTCCGTTGGGATCATTTATTTGTTGGAATTATGTCTAACGACGAAATATTTAATTATTTGTGTTTTCCCCCACATCGTAGTTCGAAAATTCGACGCCGGCGTCCAGAATGCATAGCAGAATCAAACACCATTAGAGTACGAATTTCGCCGCAGTATGTTATGTGAAAGTCGCGAAGAACTACTATCGCCTAGCCGACGTTATAGGTGTATATTCCATTCGTTTAACAGTAACACGGCAACCGTGTGAGACATTGAAGAACCAGGCACACCTTTGTATTCGGGATCAAGAATAAGATTTTGTTGGAATATTTATTTGTTGGAATTATTTCTATCGACGAGATATTAAATTATTTGTATCTTCCCCCACATCGTAATTCGAAAATTCGACGCCGGCGTCCAGAATGCATAGCGGAATAAAACACCATTGGAGTACGAATAACGCCGCAGTATGTTATGTGAAAGTCGCGAAGAACTACTATAACCGTGTGCGACGTTATATGTGTATATTCGCGTTGTTTAACAGTAACATCGGCACCGTTTCAGGTTTGAATACCAAAGCACACCTTTGTATTCGGTATCAAAAAATGATAAGATTTATTGTATATATTTAGCTGAAGAAAACATATTTAAAGTCGAAATAATTAATTATGTGTATTTGCCCACACCGTCGTATTTCGAAAATTCGGAGCCGATGTCTAGAATGCACAGCAGAAATGTACTCCAATTAGAGGACGAGAATCGTCCCAGTAAGATATGCGAAGGTCGCGAAGAACTACTATAACTGTGTGCGACGTTATATGTGAATATTCGCTTCGATTAACAATAACATCGGCACCGTCTGAGGTTTGAATTACAAAGCACACCTTTGTTTACGGTATCAAAACTGGTAGATTTCGTTGGTCACATTTAGTTTTAGGAACTACTTTAACGTCGAAATATTTATTTATCTGTATTTGCCCCGACCATCGTAGTTCTTATAATCCCCGCCGTCCTCCAGAATTCATAGTTGAATCGTACGCTATTTAGAGTACGAGTATCGTGCTGGTACGTTACGTGAAAATCGCGAAGAAACACTATCACCTAGCCGACGTTATATTTGTATATTCGGTTCGTTCAACAGCAACACAGCAACTCTGTAAGATATTGAAAAAACAAACCACTCCTTCGTATTCGGATCAAAACAAGGTAAGATATGGTTGGGTCTATTTATTTGTTGCCATTATGTCTAAAGTAGAAATATTTAATTATCTGTACTTTCCCCCACCATCGCAGTTCGGAAATTCGACGCCGATGTCCAGAATGCATAGCAGAAACGTACGCCATTTAGAGGACGAGAATCGTCTCAGTATGATATGCGAAGGTCGCGGAGAACTACTATAACCATGTGCGACGTTATATGTGTCGACGTTATATGACTATATTGGCTTAGTTTAACAGTAACACGGGAACCGATTAAACTATGGAAAAAAAATCACACCTTTATATTCGGTACCAAAAAATGGTAAGATTTCGTGGGGAACATTTATTTGTTGGAATTATTTCTAAAGATGAAATATTTTATTATTTGTATTTTCCACCACATCGTAGGTCGAAAATTCGGCGCCGATGTCCAGAATGCATAGAAGAACCGTACGCCATTTGGAGGACGAGAATCG
>NW_017102554.1:6224-8948 GCF_001263275.1 Habropoda laboriosa
ATTTAATTATTTGTATTTTCCCCCACATCGTAGTTCAAAAATTGGACGCCGGCGTTCAGAATGCATACCAGAACCGTTCGCCATTTAGAGGACGTGAATCGTCCCAGTTTGATATGCGAAAGTCGCGAAGAAATTCTATAACAATGTGCGACGTTATATGTGTATATTTGCTTCGTTTAACAGTAACAACGGAAACGTTTGAACTTTGAATAACAAAGCATACCTTTGTATTCGGTACCAAAATAGGTAAGATTGCGTTGGGAACATTTATTTGTTGGAATTATTTCTAACGACGAAATATTTAATTATTTGCATTTTCTCCCACATCGTAGATAGAAAATTCGACGCCGGCATCCAGAATGCATAGCAGAATCGTTTGGCTTTAGGAGGTACGAGTATCGCCAAGTATGTAATGTGAAAGGCGCGAATAGCTACTATCACGTTCCCGACGTTATATTTGTATATTCGCTTCGTTTAACAGTAACACGGTAACCGTTTGAGCCTTTGAAAAAGAAACCACACTTTAGTATTGAGTACCAAAAAATGGTAGGTTTTGTTGGGAACATTTATTTATAGGAATTAGTATTTACGTCGAAATATTTAATTATCTGTGTTTTCCCCCACCCTCGTACTACGAAAATTCGACGCCACGTCCACAATGCATTGCATAATCCTACTCCATTTAGAATACGATTATCGTACCGTTACGTTACGTGAAAATCGCCAAGAAATACTATCTCCTAGTGCGTCGTTAGTAGTGTATATTCGCTTCGTTTGACAGTAACGCGGGAACCACTTGAGCTATTGAAAAAACACACCACAACTTTGTATTCGGTAACATAAAAAGGTAAGATTTCGTTGTTCACCTTTAGTTTTAGGAATTACTTTTACCGTCGAAATATTTAATCATTTGTATTTTCCCCCACCTCGTAGTTCGAAATTTGAATGCCGGAGTCCACAATGCATAGCAGAATCGTACTCCATTTAGAGTACGCGCATCGTATTGGTACGTTACGTGAAAATCGCGAAGAAATACGATCTCCAAATGTGGCTTATATGTCTATCTTCGCTTCGTTTAACAGTAACACTGGAACCGTTTGAGCTATTGAAAAAACAAAACACACCTTTGTATTCGGTACCAAAGCAAGGTATGAATTCGCTGTGCACATTTATTTGTTGGAATTATTTCGAACAACGAAATATTTAATTATTTGTATTATCCACGACATCGTAGTTCGAAAATTCGACACTGATATCCAGAATGCATAGCAGAAATGTACTCCATTTAGTGCACGAGTATCGTACCGGTACGATATGTGAAAATGGCGAAGAAAAACTACCTCCAAGCGCGACGTTATATGTGTATATACTCTTCGTTTAACAGTAACCGGGAACCGTTCGATCTATTGAAAAAACAAAACCACATCTTTGTATTTGGTACCTATAATAGGTGAAATTTCGTTGGGCACATTTATTTGTTAGGAATATTTTTGAAATCCAAATATTTAGTTATCTGTATTTGCCCCCACCATCATAGATCGAAAACTCGACGCCGAAGTCCAGAATGCATAGCTGAATCATATTCTATTTGGAGTACGAGTATCGTACCGGTACGTTACGTGAATATCGCCAAGAAATACAATCTCATAGTGCGTCGTTAGAGGTGTATATTCGCTTCGTTTGACAGTAACACGGGTACCACTTGAGCTATTGAAAGAACACACCGCAACTTTGTATTCGGTAACATAAAAAGGTAAGATTTCGTTGTTCACCTTCAGTTTTAGGTCTTATTTTTAGCGTCGAAATATTTATTCATCTGTATTTTCCCCCGCCTCGTAGTTCGAAATTTGGATGCCGGAGTCCACAATGCATAGCAGAATCGTACTCCATTTAGAGTACGCGTATCGTACCGGTACGTTACGTAAAATCGCGAAGAATTACTATCTCCAAGCGCGACGTTATAGGTGTATATTCGTTTTGTGTAACAGTAACACAGGACCTTTAGATCTATTGAGAAAACAGAACACACCTTTGTTTTCGGTACCAAAAAAAGGTAAGATTTCGTTGGAAACATTTATGTGTTGGAATTATTTCTAACGACGAAATATTTTATAATTTGTGTTTTCCCCCACATCGTAGTTCGAATATACGACGCCGGCGTCCAGAATGCATCGAAGAACCGTACGCCATTTAGAGAAGGTGAATCGTCCCAGTATGATATGCGAAGGTCGCTAAGAACTATTATAACCATAAGCGGCGTTACATGTGCATATTCGCTTCGTTTAACAGTAACAGGGCAGCGTTTGAGCTATTGAAAAAACAAAGAACACCATTGTATTCGGTATCATCAAATGGTAATATTTCGTTGGTCACTTTTAGTTATAGGAATTATTTAAAGTCGAAATATTTACTTTTCTGTATTTGTCCCCATCATCGTAGAGGGAGAATTCGACGCCGATGTCCAGAATGCATTGCAGAAACGTAATCTATTAGGAGTACGATTATCGTACAGGTACGTTACGTGAAAATCGCGTAGAAATACTATCACCACTCGCGACGTTATATGTGTATATTCGCTTCGTTTAACGGTAACACCGGAAGCTTTTGAGCTTTGATCAACAAAGCACACGTTTATATTCGAGGTCGAAAAATTGTAAGATGTATTGGATACATTTAGCTGAAGGAATTATTTTTAATGTCGAAATATTTAATTATCTGTATTTG
>NW_017102555.1:0-238 GCF_001263275.1 Habropoda laboriosa
GCATATGATACTGGGACGATTATCGTCCTCTAAATGGCGTACGGTTCCGCTATGCAGTCTGGATGTGACGTCTAATTCTCGAACTACGATGGTGTGGGCAAATACAGATAACTATATATTTCGACTTTGAAAATAATGCCTTCAGCTAAATGTATACAATGAAATCTTACCTTTATGTGGTACCGAAAACAAAGTTGTGGTTTCACATTTCAATATCTCCTACGGCTGCCGTGATACT
>NW_017102556.1:0-2751 GCF_001263275.1 Habropoda laboriosa
CATAGCAGAATCGTGCGCCATTTAGAGGACGTGAATCGTATCAGTATGATTAGCGAAGGTCGCCAAGAATTAGTATTTCCAAGCGCGACGTTACATGTGAATATACGCTTCGTTTAACAGTAACACGGGAACCGCGTGAAATACTGAAGAACCAAGCACACCTTTGTATTCGTTAGTAAAAAATGGTAAGATTTCGTTGGTCAAATTTAGTTTTATGAATGATTTTTAAAGTCGAAATATTTAGTTATCTCTATTTGCCCCCACCATCGTATTTCGAAAATTCGCGCCGACGTCCAGAATGCACAGCAGAATCGTACTCCCTTTAGAGTACGAGTATAGTACACTTTGGTTACGTGAAAGTCGCGAAGAATTACTATCTCCAAGCGCGACGTTATCGGTGTATATTCGTTTTGTTCAACAGTAACACGGGACCTTTTGATCTATTGAAAAAACAGATCACACCTTTGTATTCGGTACCAAAAAAAGGCAAGATTTCGTTGGGAACATTCAGTTGTAGGAATTATTTTGAAAGTCGGTATAATTAATTATCTGTATTTGACACACATTCGTAGTTCGTTAATTCGACGCCGACGTCCAGTATGCATTGCAGAATCATACACCATTTAGACTACTAATATCGCCGCAGTAGGTTATGTGAAGGACGCGAAGAACTACTATCGCATAGCCGATGTTTTATTTGCATATTCGCTTCGTTTAACAGTAACACGGGAACAGTTTGAGCTATTGAAAACACAAACCACAAATTTGTATTCGGTACCAAAGGAAGGTAAGATTTCGTTGGTCTGATTTAGTTTTAGGAATTATTATTAACGTCGAAATAAATAATTATCTGTATTTTCCACAACCATCGTAGTTCTCATATTCGATGCCGATGTCCAGAATGCATGGAAGATCAGTACGCCATTTAGAGAAGGTGAATCGTCCCAGTACGATATGCGAAGGTCGCGAAGAACTACTTTAACCATGTGCGGCGTTATAGGTGTATATTCGTTTTGTTTAACAGTAACACGGGACCTTTTGATCTATTGAAAAAACAGACCACACCATTGTATTCCGTACCAATAAAAGGTTAGATTTAGTTGGGAACATTTATTTGTTGGAATTAATTGTAACGACGAAATATTTAATTATTTGTGTTTTCAACCACATCGTAGTTCGAAAATTCGACGCCGCATCCAGAATGCATTACAGAACTGTATGCCATTTAGAGGACATGAATCGTCCCAGTATGATATACGAATGTCGCGAAGAAATACTATAATCATGTGCGACGTTATATGTGTATATTCTCTTCGTTTAACAATAAGGCCGAAACCGTTTGAGCTTTGAATAACAAAGCAAACCTTTGTATTCTGTATCCAAAAATGGTAAGATTTCGTTGGTCACATTTATATTTAGGAATTAATATTAATGCAGAAATATTTAATTATTTGTATTTTCCCCCTCATCGTAGTTCGAAAATTCGACGCCACGTCCAGAATGCATAGCAGTATCGTACGCCATTCCTATTACGAGTATCGCCGCAGTGTGTTATGTTAATGAAAAAACGCTTCGTTTAACGGTAACACGGGAACCGTTTTAGATTTGAATGACGTAGCACACCTTTGTATTCGGTATCAAAAAAAGGTAAGATTTCGTTGGTCACATTTAGATTTAGGAATTACTTTTAACGTCGAAATATTTAATTATCTGTATTTTCCCCCACCATCTTAGTTCAGAAATTCGACGCCGTCGTCCAGAATACATGGCAGAACTGCACGCCATTTAGAGTACGATATTTGCCGCTGTATGTTACGTGAATATAGCGAAGATATACTATCTCCATGAGGGACGTTATATGTGTATATTCGCTTCGTTTATCAGTAACACGGCAGTCGATTCTGATATTGAAATAACTAACGTCAACTTTGCCTTTGGTCCAAAAAAATGTAAGGTTTCGTTGGTCACATTTAGTTTTAGGAACTATTTTTAATGTCGAAATATTTAATTATCTGCATTTGCCCCTCCATCGTAGTTCTTATATTCGATGCCGCTGTCCAGAATGCATAGCAGAATCGTAAGCCAATTAGAGTACGACAATTGCCGCAGTATGTTATGTGAAAGTCGCGAGGAACTACTATTGCCTAGCCGACATTATACGTGTCCATTCGCTTCGTTAAAGAGTAACAAACCAACCGTGTAAGATATTGAAGAACCAAGCACACCTTTGTATTCGGTATCAAGAAATGGTAATATTTCGTTGGTCACTTTTAGTTTTAGGAATTTATATTAACGTCGAAGTATTTAATCATGTGTATTTTCCCCCACATCGTAGTTCGAAAATTCGACGCCGGCGTCCAGCATGCATGGCAGTACCGTACGCCATTTGGAAGACGCGAATCGTCCCAGTATGATAGGCGAGGTCGCGAAGTACTACAATAACCATGTGCGACGTTATATGTGTATAATCGCTTCGTTTAACAGTAAGGCCGGAACCGTTTGAGCTTTGAATATCAAAGCAAACCTTTGTATTCTGTATCAAAAAATGGTAAGATTTCTTTGTCACATTTAGCTATAGAAACATTTTTAACGTCGAAATATATAGTTATCTGTAATTGCCCCCACCATCGTAGTTCGGAATTTCGACGCCGATTTCCCATTCTCATAGCCGAACCGAAGGCGATTTATAGAACGTGAATCGTCCCAGTATGATATGCGAAGGTCGCTTACAAATACTATAACCATGAGAGA
>NW_017102557.1:0-201 GCF_001263275.1 Habropoda laboriosa
AACTGAAATACTGCTGTTTACTCGCTACAAAGACGTTTTGCAGTACTACAAACGACTGCTTTCTCTTTTTTTTCCATGATTCGCCACGTAAAACGAGTTCTGATGAATAAAAACTGTAATACTGCTGTTTTCCCGCGGCATACCACGTTTTGCAGTTCTGCAGACGACTGTTTTCTCTTTATTTTGCATGTTTCGCCACGT
>NW_017102558.1:0-270 GCF_001263275.1 Habropoda laboriosa
TGTTTTCCCGTGACAACCCACGTTTTGCTGTACTACGAACGACTGTTTACTCTTTATTTACCATGTTTCGCTACGTAAATCGTGTTTTAACGAATATAAACTGAAATACTGATGTATTCTCGCGACAAACCACGTTTTGCAGTCCTGCAAAATGACTGTTTTCTCTTTACTTTCCATGTTTCGCCACGTAAATCGCGTTTTAACGATTATAAACTGAAATACTGCTGTTTTCTCGCTACGAAGACGTTTTGCAGTACAGCAAAATGACAC
>NW_017102559.1:0-570 GCF_001263275.1 Habropoda laboriosa
TCTACGATGGTAGTGGTAAATACAGATAACTAAATATTTCGACTTTAAAAACATTACCTACAAATAATTGTTCCCAACGAAATCTTGCCTTCCTTTGGTACCGAATACGAAGGTGTGGATTGTTTCTTCAATAGCTCAAACGGTTTCCGTGTTACTGTTAAACGAAGCGAATATACACATATAACGTCACGCATAGAGATATTATTTCTTCGGGATTTTCACGTAACTTACCGGTTCGGTAATCGTACTCTAAATGGAGTAGATTTCTGTTATGCATTCTGGACATCGCATTCGAATTTTCGGGCTACGATGTGGGGGAAAATACAGATGATTAAATATTTCGAATTTAAATATAATTCCTTCGGCTAAATGTAAACAACGAAATCTTAAAATTTTTGGATCCCGAATATAAAGGTGCACTTGGTTCTTCAATATCTCACACGGTTGCCGTGTTACTGTAAAACGAAGCGAATATACAAATATAACGTCGGCTAGGTGATAGTAGTTCTTCGCGATTTTCACGTAACGTACCGGTACGATACTCGTACTCAAAATAGAGTATGATTCTGC
>NW_017102559.1:4484-4966 GCF_001263275.1 Habropoda laboriosa
CGAAACGAATATACACCTATAACGTCGCGCTTGGATATAGTATATCTGCGCGATTTTCTCGTAACGTATAGGAGGAATACTCGTACTCTAAATGGAGTACGATTCTGCTATGCATTCTGGACATTGGTGCCGAATTTTCGAACTACTATGGTGGAAGCAAACACAGATAATTAAATATTTCGATATTAATTATAATTGCTAAAACTAAATGTGACCAACGAAATCTAAACATTTTTTGATACCGAATACAACGGTGTGCTTTGTTAATCAAAACTCAAACGGTACCGGTCTTACTGTTAAACGAAGCGAATATACACATACAGTGGCGGCCAGCTACTTAAGACCGCTGGGTAGTTAAGGAAATAAACAGTGCTAATATTTTATTCGTTGTATTTTTCGTATACTATACTCATATGAAGTACATTTTGAAGTATGTTATACCATAATATCGCAATAATTTTATTTACAACGCTATTAACTAC
>NW_017102560.1:0-289 GCF_001263275.1 Habropoda laboriosa
GACGATTCACGTCCTCTAAATGGCCAACGGTTCTGCTATGCATTCTGGATGCCGACGTCGACTGTTCTATGTACAATGTGGGGGAAAATACAAATAATTAAATATTTCGTCGTTCCAAATAATTCCACAAATAAATGTTCCCATCGAAACCTTACCTTTTTTTGGTGACGAATACAAAGTTGTGGTTTGTTTGTTCATTATCTCGCACGTTTGCCGTGTTACTGTAAAACGAAGCTTATATACACATAGAACGTCCCTCATGGAGATAGTACTTTTTAGCGATTTTCAC
>NW_017102561.1:0-716 GCF_001263275.1 Habropoda laboriosa
TTTGTTTTTTTTGTAACAACGCGCTCGAGTTTCATAACAACCACTGTCAATTTGTTCAGTTAGACATGCACACCATCGATCAAAATATACGCCATCAACTAATTAATTGTTATTAACCACTGCAACGTCAACCGCGGCTTATAGGACAGTTACTTTATTTATTGCTACATCTTTATTAACAAAAAATTATATTAACCGTTGTTACACTCGAATATCATATATGAACCACTGTTGCTTTTTCCAGGGACCTGCATCAAGTTAGTTTGTCTTTTTTATAACAACGCGCATATGTTTAATAACAACCACTGTTAATTTGTTCAACTAGACATGCCTGCCATCGATTAAAAGATACGCCAACAACTAATTAATAGTTATTAACCACTGCAATGTCAACCGCGGCTTATAGGACAGTTACTTTATTTATTGCTACCTCTTTATCAACAAAAAATTAAATTAACCCTTCTTACACTCTAATAACACATGCCAACCACTGTTTGTTTCTCCCGAATCAGTTAGATTGTTTTTTTTATAACAACACGCACTTGTTTAATAACAACCACTGTTAATTTGTTCAACTAGACATGCATGCCATCGATTAAAATATACGCCATCATCTAATTAATTGTTATTAACCACTGCAACGTCAACCGCGCCTTATAGGACAGTTACTTTATTTATTGCTAGCTCTTTATCAACAAAAAATTAAATTAACCCTT
>NW_017102562.1:0-219 GCF_001263275.1 Habropoda laboriosa
TGAATTGTCGAGCTGTGAAATCTCGTAAAAGAAACCGAGTGGTGACTGACAGCGTAGGACCATACTGGACCATACTGACACTTGTAGAATCCAAACTGACTGACACTTGTAGAGAATTTACTGTATATCGTTGTGTATGCGATGGCGCCTTACTACTCGCATCGCGACAGAACTCTGTCTCAAAATAAATTTATAAAACGTTATAAATGGTTGAATAAA
>NW_017102563.1:0-894 GCF_001263275.1 Habropoda laboriosa
GCCATTTAGAGTACGAGTATCGCACCTTGTCTGTTATGTGATAGTAGCGAAGAAATAATATCTCTTATCGAGACGTTATATGTGTATATTCGCCTCGTTTAACAGTAACTCTGGAACCGTTTGAGCTATTGTAAAATCAAACCACAATTATCAATTCGGTACCAAAAACAGGTAAGATATCGTTGGATACATTTAGCGGAAGGAATTATTTTTAAAGTCGAAATTAATAATTGTATGTATATGCCCCCACCATCGTAGTTCTAAAATTCGTACGCCGTCGTCAAGAATGTATAGCAGAATCGTACGCCATTTCGTTTACGAGTATCGCCCAAGTATGTTATGTGAAAGTCGCGAATAACTACTATCACCTAACCGACGTTATATTTGTATATTCGCATCGCTTAGCAGCAACACGGCAACCGTGTGAGATATTGCAGGACCAACCACACCTTTATATTCGGTATCAAAAAATTCAAAGATTTCGTTGGATATATTTAGCTGAAGGAATTATATTTAAAGTCGAAATATTTAATTACCTGTATTTGACCCAACATCATTGTTCGTAAATTCGACGCCGATGTCCAGAATGCATAGCAGAATTGTACTCCATTTAGAGTACGAGTATCGTACCGGGACGTTGCGTGAAAATCGAGAAGGAATAATATCTCCAAGCGCGACGTTATATGTGTAGATTCGTCTCGTTTAACAGTAACACGGGAACCGTATGGCTATTGCAAAAACAAATCACAACTTTGTATTCGGTACCAAAAGTAGGTTATATTTCGATGATCACATTAGTTTTAGGAATTATAATTAACATCGAAATATTTCATTATCTGTATTTTCCCCCACTTCGTAGTTCGAGAATTCGACGCCGAAGTCCAGAATGCATAG
>NW_017102564.1:0-217 GCF_001263275.1 Habropoda laboriosa
GTTCTTCAATATCTCACACGGTTGCCGTGTTACTGTTAAACGATGCGAATATACAACTACAACGTCGGCTAGGGAATAGTAGTTCTTCGCGACTTTCAGAAAACATACTGCGGCGATATTCGTACTCTAAATGGTGTTTAACTCTGCTATGTATTCTGGTCATCTGCGTCGATTTTTCTCTCTGCGATGGTAGGGGCAAATACAGATAAATAAATAT
>NW_017102565.1:0-810 GCF_001263275.1 Habropoda laboriosa
CGCGTCCTTCGCAAATCATACCGTGACGATTCCCTTCCTCTAAATGACGTACGGTTTTGCTATATATATTGGACGGCGGCGTCGATTTTTCGAACTACGATGTGGGGGAAAATAGAAATAATTAATTATTTCGTGGTAAAAATAATTGCTAAAACTAAATGTGACCAACGAAATCTTACCTTTTTTCAATAACGAATACAAATGTGTGCTGGTTTCTTCAATATCTCACACGGTTCCCGTGTTACTGTTAATCGAAACGAATATACAAATTTAACGTCGGCTAGGTGATAATATTTCTTCGCTAAATTTACGTAACGTAACGGGACGATTCTCGCACTCTAAAAGGGGTTCGATTCTGATATGCATTCTGGACAACGGCGTCGAAATATCGAACAACGAAGTGGTGGGAAATCCAGATAATTAAATATTTCGAGGTTAGAAATATTTCCTAAAACTAAATGAGACCAACGAAGTCTTACCTTTTTTTGGTACCGAATACAAATTTCTGGTTTGTGTTTTCAATAGCTCAAACAGATCCCGTGTGACTGTTAAACGAAGCGAATATACACATATAACGACGTATAGGTGATAGTAGTGCTTCGCGACATTCACATAACATACTGCGGCAATTTGGGCTCTCGAAATGTAGTATGATTCTGCTATGCATTCTGGAATCCGCCGTCAAATTTTCGATCTACGATGTGGGGGAAAATACAGATAATTAAATATTTCGACGTGAAAAATAAATTCTAAAACTAAATGTGACCAACGAAATCTTACCTTTTTTGGTATCCAATTCAAAGGTGTGGT
>NW_017102566.1:0-465 GCF_001263275.1 Habropoda laboriosa
GTACGAAGCCTAGCTTTCGGCCGCCCTTACAGCACAGGAGAGTACGGGGACTGACACCTGTGTACTCTCTTGAGGAGAGAACGGCTGGACTATCCGCCGGTCGCCTCTGAGAGAGGAGAGTACCGGGAAGTTACCCGGACGGCTGAGGAAGCTCGGAGAGGATTTCTTAGTACTTCTGTTGGTATGGAGAGACCGGCTGGAATATCCGCCGGTTGCCTTCCACAGAGTAGAGTACAGGAGGCTCATCGGACGCCTTCCCGCAATGATTGTTATAATTCACTTCACGCGTATTACATAATATTGTGATAGGAGAGCACGAGAGCTATACCTGGGTCGCTCCTGGTATGGGGAGAACGGCTGGACTATCCGCCGGTCGCCTTCCAAAGAGTAGAGTACAGGAGCTTCATCGGACGCCTTCCCACAATAATTGTTATAATTCACTTCACGCGTATTACATAATATTGT
>NW_017102567.1:0-200 GCF_001263275.1 Habropoda laboriosa
GCGATTCTCGTACTATAAATGGAGTACATTTCTGCTGTGCATTCCAGACATCGGCGTCGAATTTTCTCTCGACGATGGTGGGGGCAAATACAGTTAACTAAATATTTCGACGATAAAAGTAATTCCTAAATCTAAGAGTGGCCAACGAAAGCTTACCTTTTTTTGGTACCGAATAGAAAGGAGTGGTTTGTTTTTGCAAT
>NW_017102568.1:0-973 GCF_001263275.1 Habropoda laboriosa
TTCGCTTCGTTTATCAGCAACACGCCAACCGTGTAAGATATTGAAGAACCAAGCATTCCTTTATAATTGGGATCAAAAGATTATAAGATTTCGCTGTATACATTTAGCTGAAGCAATCATTTTTAACGTCGAAGGATTTTATTGTCTGTATTTTCCACCACATCGTATTTCGAAGATTCGACGCCGACGTCCAGAATGCATAGCAGAATCGTACGCCTTAGGAGTACGAGTATCGCCCAAGTCTGTTATGTGAAAGTCCCGAAGAACTACTATAGCCTAGCCGACGTTATAGGTGTATATTCCCTTTGTTTAACAGTAACACGACAACCGTGTGAGATATTGAAGAACCAAGCACAACTTCGTATGCGTCACCAAAAAGAGGCTAGATTTCGATGGTCACATTTAGTATTAGGAATTATTTTTAAAGTGGAAATATATAGTTATCTGTATTTGCCACTACCATCGTAGAGACAAAATTCAACGTCGATGTCCAGAATGCATAGCAGAAACGTAATCCATTTAGAGTACGAGTATCGTACCGGTACGTTACGTGAAAATCGAGAAGCAATACTATCTCCAAGCGCGACGATATATGTGTATATTCGCTTTCTTTAACATTAACACGGTAACCGTTTGAGCTATTGAAAAAACATACAACACCATTGTATTCGGGATCAATAGAATGTAAGATTCCGTTGGGAACTGTCAGTTGCAGCAATTATTTTGAATGTCGGTATAATTTATTATCTGTATTTACCCCCACATCGTAGTTCGAAAATTCGACGCCGGCGTCCAGAATGCATAGCAGAATCAAACACCATTTAGATTACGAATATCGCCGCAGTAGGTTAGGTGAAAGACGCGAAGAACTTGTATTACCGAGCCGCGTTATATTTGTATATTCGCTTCGTTTAACAGTAACACGGCAACCGTGTGAGATATTAAAGAACAAACCACACCTTTGTATTCGGTA
>NW_017102568.1:2414-2738 GCF_001263275.1 Habropoda laboriosa
AATATCGCGAAGAAATACTATCTTCATGACGGATGTTGTAGGTGTATATTAGCTTCCTTTAACAGTAACACGGCAATCTTTTGAGATAATGAAATAACAAACCACAACTTTGTATTCGGTACCAAAAAAAGGTAGGGTTTCGATGGGAACATTTATTTGTTGGAATTATTTTGAACAACGAAAGATTTAATTCTTTGTATTTTCCCCCACATCGTAGTTCGAAAATCCGACGCCGATGTCCAGTATGTATAGCAGAAATGAACTCCATTTAGAGTACGAGTACCGTACCGGTATGTTACGTGAAAATCGCGAAGAAATAATATC
>NW_017102569.1:0-237 GCF_001263275.1 Habropoda laboriosa
GTTTTATAACAACGCGCTCGAGTTTCATAACAACCACTGTTAATTTGTCTAATTAGAAATGCAAACCATCCATTAAAGTATACGCCATCAACTAATTAATTGTTATTAACCACTGCAATGTCAACCACTGCTTTACGACTGTTACATTATATTGCTACTTCTTTATCAACAAATAATTAAATTAACGGTTATTGCACCCGAATATCATATATCAAGCACTGTTTGTTGCTCCCGTGT
>NW_017102570.1:0-1122 GCF_001263275.1 Habropoda laboriosa
TCCTTTGTGAGTCTAGCAATTCCGTTACTAATGTTACGAGGAGATGGTTCATTGAATAAAGGCTAAGCAATTCTACAACCACTATATTCTAATAATATTCAATTTTGGTTAGAATAAGATTACAATGTTTAAATATGAATTACAATGGTTGATTCTTGGCTGAGCAAGAATCTTCCTTCTCGACTTTACACTATGAGTACGCGGGGTCGTCGTAGACAAGTATGTCTAGTTGACACTAACGAATTTAGTATTATACTGTGTTGCTCGAAAGGGAGAGCCCGATCTTGCTCGTGTCGAACGATGACTATACAGTTACTGTGCTACTTTAACGTTCAGGGTAACTCTGAACTGTGACTGCCCCTGATCCCCGAAAATCATTCCCTTATTTACTCCAAAATTTGTACTTTTTGGGTGGTGTAGGCCCTAATTTTCCCATGAGAACGAAGTGCGTTCGTTTTCTTTATCTCAAGGGGGTGAGCTCTGGGTGGATGTGCTCGGCGCCGCCGTGTCGGCTAGTCTGCGTACGTAACAGCTCAAACGTTGCCCGGTTACTGTTAAACGAAGCGAATATACACATGCAACGCCGCACATGGTTATAGTAGTTCTTCGCGACCTTCGCATATCATACTGGGACGATTCCCCTTCTCTAAATGGCGTACGGTTCTTCCATGCATATTAGACGCCGGCGTCGAATTTTCGAACTGCGATGTGGGGGAAAACAAAAATAATAAAATATTTCGTCGTTAGAAATAATTCCAACAAATAAAAGTTCCCAACGAAATCTTACCGTTTTTCGGTACCGATTTGATACCGTATACAAAGGTGTGCTTTGTTATTCAAACCTCAAACGTTGCCGATGTTACTGTTAAACGAAGCGAATATAACATATAAAGTCTCCGCTGGAGATATTATTTCTTCGCGATTTTCACGTAACGTACCTGTTCGATACTCGTACTCCAAATACAGTATGATTCTGCTATGCGTTCTGGACATCGGCGTCGAATTTTCGTACTACTTTGGTGGGGGTAAATACAGATAACTATATATTTCGACTTTAAAAATATTCCCTACGAATATTTGTTCCAAACGAAATCTTACCGTTTTTTGGTACCGAATACAAAG
>NW_017102570.1:1236-1794 GCF_001263275.1 Habropoda laboriosa
TCATACTGGGACGATTCACGTCCTCCAAATGGCGAACGGTTCTGCTATGCATTCTGGACACCAGCGTCAAATTTCCGAACGACGATTGTGGGGGCAAATACAGATAATTAAATATTTCGATTTTAGACATAATGGCAACAAATAAATAGACCCAACCATATCTTACCGTGTTTTGAAACCGAATACGAA
Organism: Habropoda laboriosa; assembly: GCF_001263275.1. Classification (NCBI taxonomy): domain Eukaryota; kingdom Metazoa; phylum Arthropoda; class Insecta; order Hymenoptera; family Apidae; genus Habropoda; species Habropoda laboriosa. The sequence continues at coordinate 1,426 of NW_017102570.1, forward strand.
GGAGTGGCTTGTTTTTTCAATAGCTCAAACGGTTCCCGTGTTACTGTTAATCGAAGATAATATACACATATAACGTCGGCTAGGTGATAGTATTTCTTCGCAATTTTCACGTAACGTACCTGCACGATACTCGTACCCTAAATAGCGTACGATTCAACTATGAATTCTGGAGGACGGCGTCGAATATAAGAACTACGATGGTCGGGGCAAATACAGATAAATAAATATTTCGACGTTAAAGTAGTTCCTAGAACTAACACCATCGGAATCTTACCATTTTTTGATACCGAATACAAATGTGTGCTATGTTATTGAAAGCTCAAACAGTTCCGGTGTTACTGTTGAATGAAGCGAATATAAACATAAAAC
>NW_017102571.1:0-3214 GCF_001263275.1 Habropoda laboriosa
AGTTCTATCTTATTCGCGAGGGGCATACACTTCACTCTTCCCAAGGGGTATCTCAGCTATGCAAAGGTCTGTGTTGAAGGAAGGGTATAATTGTCTGTGTGTTGGTTGTGGGGTAGATTCGGGGCTTATGGCACTCCTGGTAGGTACGTCGGTCATCGGAGTGGACTCGTTCGGTGGTTGGTTCCCCACGTGTTGTGGCGGTGTTCCTGATGTGCCTCTGAAGATGAGGAATTGCGCCAGGGAATCCCACATGGTGCTGAGTAGGTGTACGCTCCATCCGTACACCGCGTGGAGAGCGTATCCGTTGATTAATGTGTCCAGGATAAGTTTGATGATTCTACAGGTGAGGTAGATGCCCATGCATCCGGCGCTGATGGAGCCGAATGTGGTGAAGAGATCCCAGATTTTTCTGGCTGTTGACTCGGTTATGGGTTTGATTGCGGCTTCATCCAGGAGGTTGTCCAGATGTATCGTGCCTTATGGAATAACTCCTCCCATGGCCCCGTGTGCCATGATGTTGAGGGTGGCTGGTTTTTCGATCGGGAATAGTATGTGGTCCCGTAGCTCGTCTATTTGCTGTTGCGAGTTGATTCCACTCGTAGCCAGGTTTGTTGGGTTCTTGTAGTTCCATGTTGGTGTTGTTAAAGGGCGAATTGCCGGTGGTGTCAGAGTTTCTGCTGGCTTCGGGCCCAATTTGTACCAGTTCCCATGAATCTCGAACATTGTTGGCAACAGTTCGTTACACTCCTTTGGCATTGCGGTACGCGTTAATATCCTGGATTTAGGTTTGATGAAGAGTGATGCGTTACGCACCGTTACTAGGAGTTCGTTGTAACAGGACTCCGTGTGTCTGATTATGGTCTCTACTGGGATACATTTTATAAGGTGGACGACTTCTCCAGTCGTGACTGCCATGTATCCTGGTTGCTTCATGATTGCCAGGGCCAGTTCTTCTGGTTGAACGTTTGCTAATGCCAGTGCGTTTCGTAGGCCTTGTTGTTCCAGTACGCATTTTTGGTGGACGATGTTTGTATATAGTTCCGTGATTTGAGTTTTAATATGTCTTTCGACATGTACAAATTTGCTATTGACATACGTGAGTAGATCGAGGTTATTTACTTCTATTTTCTCCTTGGACTTGAATGTGTTTCCCTTTGAAGTTGCCAATATAAATAATTTGGGGTGTTCTGTTTTTAATAGGATGTATCCAGAGAGTGTCTGTGATGAAGTGGTGGTTAGGGCGAATGTTATATCGTCCGATGTGAGCGAATAGATCGTTGGTCCTATGGTGGAGTTTGTTGGAACAATCTTCGTTACTGTTCCTTCGTAGAGGACGTCGTACCTGTTGAAGTGGCAGTTGTCCTCGGAGGTGGTTGTCCAGAAGGTAGCTTCTCCTTCTGTATCCTCGCAGTATTCCTCTGTGACTAGGCAGTGACGTCCGGAAGGCAGAATCACCTGTGACGTCTTTATCCTTATAGGGGCGTAGAAGCTACGCAGTGTGATGGTGATTGATGCCTGGACCACTACGTTGTTCCAGGTTCCAAACGGGTCGCAGTATTGCGCTTCGGTACACTAGCCGTCTAGAGTTAGTGTTCCTGCTAGCGTGAGGCTGCGTGTGGTGGTACTATTCGCTTTGAGTCCGGTTATCATATCCGTGGCGGAGAATTGCGCTTGTCCTGTTTTGTGCAGCTGGTTGCACAGTTCGTTGGTTACGTCCATCAGGTACTCGCGTTGTCCTCCTTGGACTACAGAGATATGGGAATGCATTCCACAGTAGTAGATGGTCCGGTCCATTTTTATTTTGCATTGGATTGTGCGTGTATTTGTATATTCCGTCCGTTGTAGTAGCTGGATAAACTGGTTCTCGGTGTGTGGTTGCGAGCTTGGTATTTCACAGTTGCCGATGTTCGTGAGCGAGAAAGTCGCTATGTTCAAGGAACGCCCAGCACAGTCGTATGCGATGAGCACTTTGCACAATGGGTTGAATGTTAATACTAGAATTATTAGCGCGAACATTGTGACTGCGTTATGTGTAATGGCCTGAGGTCGGCTGTGCGTAGCTCTTATATGGAACACTTTTGCGTTGGAGGGGGCTTTTGCGTGTCCGTGCACTGGAGGAGGATTGATTGTACGGCGGTTCGTGCTTCGCTCGTTGTTACATATCTTTGTTTATCAGATATTGTCGTTACATGTTTTTGTTTATCGGAGATTGTCGTTACATATTTTTGTTTGTTGGAGATTCGGAGGAGGTCACATGCGGTAACCCGATGCATGTGAGCGGTTCGCGTTTTGCGGAGCTTATTCGCGTGGACTACGCGTGATCTGCCTCTCACGAGTATCCGGATATTATTGTGAGGGAGGACCTGAATTACCTTGTGTGGCCCAGTATATTTGTCGTCGAATTTGCCCTTGTGCGGTTCTTTGAAGAGAAAAACCCTGTCTCCTACATTGAACGTTTCTATGTTTACTTTGCGGTCGTAGTAGACCTTGGAACGCTCCTTCGCAGAAGTCAGGTTGTCTCGGGCATGGGAGACGGTATTGGTGAGTTTGGTCTGGAGATCGGATAGGTAGGAGTTATAGGTTTCGTCGTGGGTTTCATGGAATGTGGAACTAGATGGGAGGTGGGCGAGGCGTCCGAATACCAGTTCATGTGGGGTGAAATGCGTTGCTTCGTGGGTGCTTGTGTTGTACGAGAACATGGCGAGGTCTAGCCATTCGTCCCAGTCGCATTTGGAGACGTAGTGTTTTAAATATTCCGTCAACACATGATGCGATCGTTCCACTGAGCCGTTGCTCTGAGGGTGGAACGCTGTGGTGCGGAACTGAGCTATTCTGAATCTCTTTGTAATTGTTTTGATCAGAGAGCTTGTGAAATTAGTGCCTTGGTCTGTTAGGATGGCTCGAGGTGCTCCAAATTTGCAAATAAGATTACTTATGAATGCGTTCGCAATTTCGATGGAGGTTGCGGTTTTCAGGGGTATGGCTAGCGAGTATTTGGATAGGAGGTCCTGTATGGTCAGGATATAGGAATTTCCTCGGGGAGTGGTTGGGAGTGGGCCAACGATGTCCATTGCTACCTTGTCGAACGTCTGTCCCGGTGTGTCTGTCAATGTCATCGGTTGGCGTGTTTTGACGCGTGTCAATTTTCATAGTTGGCAGCTTTCGCAGGAGTTCACGTATGTCTGTACGTCTGTTTTTAATGTAGGCCAAAAGT
>NW_017102572.1:0-296 GCF_001263275.1 Habropoda laboriosa
TTTCGGTACCAAAAGAAAGTAATATATCGTTGGTCGCATTTCGTTTTAGGAATTATTATTAAAGTCAAAACATTTAATTATCTATATTTTCCCCCACCATCGTAGTTCGAAAATTCGACGCCACGTCCAGAATGCATAGCGGAATCAAACACCATTAGAGTACGATTACGTCCGCAGTATGTTATGTGAAAGTCGCGAAGAAATAACATCTCTAATCGTGACGTTATATGTGCATATTCGCTTCGTTTAACAGTAACACGGAAACCGTTTAAGGTTTGAATAACAACGCACACCTT
>NW_017102573.1:0-912 GCF_001263275.1 Habropoda laboriosa
ATCACGAAGAAATACTATCCCCAAGCGCGACGTTATAGGTGTATATTCGCTTCGTTTAACAGTTACACGCGAACCGTGTGATATATCAAAGAACCAAGCACACCATTGTATTCGGTACCAAAAAAAGATCGGATTGCGTTGGTCACAATAGGAACTATATTTACTGTCGAAATATTTAATTATCTGTATTTTCTCCCACATCGTAGTTCGAAAATTCGACCCCGGTGTCCAGAATGCATAGCAGAATCAAACCCCATTTAGAGTACGAATACCGCCGCAGTAGGTTATGTGAATGTCTCTAAAAACTACTATCGCCTAGCCGACGTTATTGGTGTATTTTCGCTCCGTCTAACAGTAACAGTGCAACCGTGTGATATATTGAAGAACCAAGCACACCTTTATATTCGGGACCAAGAAATTGTAAGATTTCGTTGGAAACATTTAGTTGAAGGAAATATATTTAAAGTCGAAATATTTAATTAGCTGTATTTTCTCCCACATCGTAGTTTGAAAATTCGACCCCGGTGTCCAGAATGCATAGCAGAATCAAAGCCCATTTAGAGTACGAATATCGCCGCAGTAGTTTACGTTAAAGTCGCGAAGATCTAAGATCGCCTAGCCGAGGTTATAGGTGTATATTCGCTTCGTTTAACAGTAACACGGCAACCGTGTGAGATATTGAAGAGCCAAGCACGACTTTATATTTGGGATCAAACAATTGTAAGATTTCGTTGGATACATTTACCTGAAGGAATTATATTTAAAGCCGAAATATTTAGTTATCTGTATTTTCCTCCAACATCGTAGTTCGAAAATTTGACGCCACGATATGCATAGCAGAATCGTACTCCATTTCGAGTACGAGTATCGTACCGGTACGATACGTGAATATCACGATGAAATACTATGTCT
>NW_017102574.1:0-833 GCF_001263275.1 Habropoda laboriosa
GTGGCGAAACATTGAAAATAAAGAGTAAACAGTCGTGTGCAGAACGGCAAAACGTGGTTTGTCACGATAAAACTGTAGTATTTCAGTTTATATTCGTTAAAACTCGTTTTACGTGGCGAAACATGTATAATAAAGAGAAAACAGTCGTGTGCAGTACTGCAAAACGTCTTTGTAGCGGGAAAACAGCAGTATTACAGTTTAAATTGCATTATAACACGATTTACGTGGCGAAACATGTATAATAAAGAGAAAACAGTCGTGTGCAGTACTGCAAAACGTGGTTTGTAGCGAGAAAGCAGCAGTATTTCAGTTTATATTCGTTATAACACGTTTTACGTGGCGGAATATACAAAATAAAGAGGAGACAGTCATTTTGCAGTACTGCAAAACGTCTTTGTAGCGAGAAAACAGCAGTATTACAGTTTAAATTGCATTAAAACACGATTTACGTGGCGAAACATTGAAAATAAAGAGTAAACAGTCGTGTGCAGAACGGCAAAACGTGGTTTGTCGCGATAAAACAGTAGTATTTCAGTTTATATTCGTTAAAACTCGTTTTACGTGGCGAAACATGTATAATAAAGAGAAAACAGTCGTGTGCAGGTCTGCAAAACGTGGTTTGTCTTGACAAATCACTAGTATTTAGGTTTATATTCGTTAAAACACATTTTACGTGGTGAAATATGCAAAATAATGAGATAACAGTCGTGTGCAGTACTGCAAAACTTGGTTTGTCGCGAGAAAACAGCAGTATTTCAGATTATATTCGTTAAAACACGTTTTACATGGCGAAACATGGAAAATAAAGGGAAAACAGGCGTTTGTAGCACTGC
>NW_017102574.1:3880-5632 GCF_001263275.1 Habropoda laboriosa
AAACCAGTCGTGTGCAGTGCTGCAAAACGTGGTTTGCCGCGAGAAAACAGCAGTCTTTCAGTTTATATTCGTTAAAACTCGTTTACCGTGGGGAATCATGCAAAATAAAGAGAAAACAGATTTTTGCAGTACTGCAAAAGGTGGTTTGTCGCGAGTATACAGCAGTATTTCAGTTTATATTCGTTAAAACTCGTTTTACGTGGCGAATCATGCAAAATAAAGAGAAAACAGATTTTTGCAGTACTGCAAAACGTGGTTTGTCGCGAGAAAACAGCAGTATTTCAGTTTATATTCGTTAAAACTCGTTTTACGTAGCGAAACATGCAAAATAAGTAGAAAACATTAGTGTGCAGTACTGCAAACCGTGGTTTGTAGCGAGAAAGCAGCAGTATTTCAGTTTTTTATTCGTCTCAGTACGTTTTACTTGGCGATACATGCAAAATAAAGAGAAAAGAGTCGTGTGCAGTTCTGCAAAACGTGGTTTGTCTTGAGAAATCAGTAGTATTTAGGTTTATATTCGTTAAAACTCGTTTTACGTGGCGATACATGCATAATAAAGAGAAAACAGTCGTGTGCAGGTCTGCAAAACGTGGTTTGTCTTGAGAAATCAGTAGTATTTAGGTTTATATTCGTTAAAACACGTTTTACGTGGCGAAACATGCAAAATGATGAGAAAACAGATGTTTGAAGTACTGGAAAACGTGGTTTGTCGCGAGAAAACAGCAGTATTTCAGTTTATATTCGTTAAAACTCGTTTTACGTAGCGAAACATGCAAAATAAGTAGAAAACATTAGTGTGCAGTACTGCAAAACGTGGTTTGTAGCGAGAAAGCAGCAGTATTTCAGTTTTTTATTCGTCTCAGTACGTTTTACTTGGCGATACATGCAAAATGAAGAGAAAACATTCGTGTGCAGTTCTGCAAAACGTGGTTTGTCTTGAGAAATCAGTAGTATTTAGGTTTATATTCGTTAAAACACATTTTACGTGGTGAAATATGCATATTAATGAGAAAACAGTCGTGTGCAGTACGGCAAAGCGTGGTTTGATGCGAGAAAGCAGCAGTATTTCAGTTTTTTATTCGTCTCAGTACGTTTTACTTGGCGATACATGCAAAATGAAGAGAAAACATTCGTGTGCAGTTCTGCAAAACGTGGTTTGTCTTGAGAAATCAGTAGTATTTAGGTTTATATTCGTTAAAACACATTTTACGTGGTGAAATATGCATATTAATGAGAAAACAGTCGTGTGCAGTACGGCAAAGCGTGGTTTGATGCGAGAAAGCAGCAGTATTTCAGTTTTTTATTCGTCTCAACACGTTTTACTTGGCGATACATGCAAAATGAAGAGAAAACATTCGTGTGCAGTTCTGCAAAACGTGGTTTGTCTTGAGAAATCAGTAGTATTTAGGTTTATATTCGTTAAAACACATTTTACGTGGTGAAATATGCATATTAATGAGAAAACAGTCGTGTGCAGTACGGCAAAGCGTGGTTTGATGCGAGAAAGCAGCAGTATTTCAGTTTTTTATTCGTCTCAACACGTTTTACTTGGCGATACATGCAAAATAAATAGAAAACATTCGTGTGCAGTACGGCAAAACGTGGTTTGTCACGAGAAAACCGCAGTATTTCAGTTTATAATCGTTATATCACATTTTCCGTGGCGATACATGCAAAATAAAGAGAAAACAGTTCTGTGCAGGTCTGCAAAACGCGGTTTGTCTTGAGAACTCAGTAGTATTTAGGTTTATA
>NW_017102575.1:0-4603 GCF_001263275.1 Habropoda laboriosa
CATGGGAAAGAAACAACACTCAAATATAATAAATCAGAAAATAAACTCGCTTCAACAAGAAATTCAAAACGACACCACACTATGCACATTCACTGCAACAAACACAGCAGACAACCCGGATGTAAATAGCATTCCTCCAAATTACTTCACTTTCTTCGATAAACTCGAAAACACGTTCAAAAATCTAAATAACAAGAAATCCTCCAGCTTTGATGGAATACCTAACATAGCTCTGAAACATCTACCCAGACTTTACATATATTATTACTCTATCCTTTTCAATAATTGCTTAAACGCATCGTATTTCCCCACAATTTGGAAAACAGCCAAATTGATAACAATAAAGAAAAAGAACAAAGACGGCAGCGACCCCAACAACTATCGCCCCATAAGCCTGCTACCAAATATCAGCAAAGTCTTCGAAACATCGATAAATGATGCAATTGTCGGATTGTGCAGATCCAGAGACATAATACCTGAAACAGAATTCGATTTTCGACACAAACACTCCACAGTACACGCAATAACCAAATTCACCTCGGACATTTGCTGGGCGAGAAATGTAGGCGACTGCGTAGGAGCCTTGCTAATTGATTTAGAAAAAGCGTTCGACACCGTTTGGCTGGACGGTCTCTTTTTTAAACTTCTCAAAAAACAGTTCCCGATGCATTTGATAAAAATCATCTGGAACATGTTGCACGAGAAAAAATTCTATGTAGTGAACGGTCAGTATTCATCTAGTAAAGCATTCAAAATCGCGAACGGGCTGCAACAAGGCACAGTAAACTCCCCCGTCTTGTTCAACATCTTTATGAGTGATCTACTACAACTGTACGACCTAAATACGGACAACGCCAAAAAAGCAGTAGCATTCGCAGACGACTTAGTAATATACATCAGACACAACAAACCATCCAAATTGCAATCCCTCCTACAGGAAACCTTTAACAAAATTCAAGATTATTTCAACACGTGGAAATTAAAAATAAACATAAACAATTGCGAGACTATTTTATTTAGACCATACATATCCACCATTTCCGATGCTAATAACGATGTTCGTAGATTCGCAGGAAAATTTCACATTCACGACAGCCAAAACCCGAATATCAAAATTCCACGTAAAGACGTTGTCCGATACTTAGGAATACATCTGGATTTTAAGCTTAATTACACCAAACACGTAGAGATACAAATAGAAAAAGCACAAAAAGCCTTTGCAAGTTACAAAAAATTATTCTATGCCAAAGACCTAGATAAATGCGTCAAAATTTTAAGTTACAAGCTCTTCATCCGACCGATCCTGACATACAGCTGCCCCATCTGGTTCAATATCAGCCCAGGAAATATGGAGAAACTTCGAGCCTTCGAAAGGAAATGCATCCGAGCCTGCCTCAACAGATACCGGTCACCAGAATCGAACTACACAAAACGGATCAGCAACTATAAACTATACGAAGAAGCCAAAATGATCAGAATAGACCTATTCGCGTTAAAACTAATAAGAAACCATTGGGCTAACATCAACACAATAGTATCTAACAGTCAAATATATAGTTCAACATACCCGAACCCATTGTACTTCGCGAAAACCATGAAAACCGGATACACACCACCAGAGTCATTTATTTATTTAGACAGCAAAGGTTATATACAAAATTCTAGGAACATTCCATTAATATACCACGTATTTAGAAAAGCAACCGATAAAACCATCACCTACAATAGAAATATAGATTTCGAAAATTCCGCCATGCGATTTAACTACAAATTATCCAGCGTAGACCTGAAAGACAAGCACAGACAAAATATAAAAAAATACTGGTGGAAGAGACTACGTATCACGATTCCTCGTTAGTATAGTGGTTAGTACAGTATCTCAGAACCTACCTGACCTTCGTGGGCGACGGACGTGTCCGACGAACAGCGTAAGAGCCAGATACATTGTATTCATTTTTCCGAGTTAAAATAGTGTGCCGCATACAGTGCTACAACTCCACAAAATAAATTAATAACTATACAAACATAAAAGAAATACAAAACTTAAATAACGACCAAGGGGATGTACACTTGAAAACAGTGACCATAATAAACGCAAACTCTATGCAAAACGATGAAACTTCAACAAATAAGTGCATAGAAAATATTATAAAAAATATAAAAGTGAAGGGTCTCACCCTAAAGTGCACCCAGAAAGCAAATGCCCAAATCAGTGGCATAACAAAGCCTAGAAATAGCGCAAAAAAAATAATAACAACTACACCAAATTTATTCAAGAAACAAAAACCTCCACAGTCCATCGCAGAGATGTCACCAACAAAGAAAGCTGAAAAACAGCAGCAGAACCAATTAGAAGAAGCTCTCAAACTAATAGCGAAACTAACTAAAACAGTCGAGGAACTAACGAACCAGTTAAAAGAAGAAAGACAGCGGAACAAGAAGGAGATAGAACCGACCACCAACACGAGCAGGCCAGCGGAAAAACCCGCGGCCCTAATGGACACCCCTCGAGAAACATTAAATAAGGACGCATGGACGAAAGTCGCCTCTGGAAAAAGGCCTTACACGAGCCCCACACCGAGCCCAGCGGCAGATAGCAGCCCCAAACACCCGAACGCAGGGCCGAGCACGAGCCAACAGCGCCCACCACCTACCACAGCAGTACCCGCTCCAGCCACAAAAAGGGTAAAAACTGACAATAACACCACCACAGAAACATCAACTAAAACAGTAAAACCTCCTCCAATCACTATAATAGATACTCCCGCCAAAACAATAATAGATATAACTAGCAAAATAACAAAAAACTTTTACACAAAAAAAATAAACTACAACAAACACCTTCTGTACATAGACACCACAGACTCGCATAAAAAAACCTGCGACACACTTAAAACACAAAACATTCCGTATTATACGTACACCCCGAGAATGGAGAAAAACATCTCCATTCTCATAAAAAATCTAGATGGCAACTTCGAGCCAGAAATAATACTAAACGAACTTCGCTCAAAAAATATTAACGACCTGCACTTCCTAGCTATTAAAAAATTCGAAACCAAACGGTCCATAGCAGAAAAAAAAAATCTGCCCATATTCATTGCCCAGCTGTCTCCCGACAGCAAAACAGAGAACTTAAAACAAATAAAAGTAGTCCTCCATTCTCTAATCTCTTGGGAGAAAATTATTAAAAAAGAGCGAGTTCAGTGCAAACGGTGCCAACGCATTGGCCATATTGCACTGAACTGCAACCTAGAATATAGATGCGTTAAATGCAACATTCCGCATAACCCGGGCGAATGCACACGCGAAAAAACAGCTGAAACGAAACCCTACTGCGTCACCTGTAAAAGCTTTGGACACCCCACCTCCTACAGAGGATGCCCAAAAACTGATAGAAATGAAACAAAAGATAGAGGAAAGGAAACAGTCCTTAAAAGAAGAAAGAGAGAGAAAAGTACAACTATTACGCAAAACCGTTGACCCAGGCATCTCCTACAGCGCGATGCTCACAGGCACACGACCCCAGACGCACACAGATACACACACAAACGCACAGGCCAACAAGACACAAAACACACAAAACGCGACAACTAACACACACCACCCAACACTCCTCGAAGAAATAAAAACAATTACCAACTCAATAAATAATCAAATGGCCCGAATCGCAGAGGCCGTTGAACTAAACACAAACAGAATCAACTTCATAGTAGAAACCCTTGGAATAGATTTTTAACATTCAACTTCCACACATCACCACAAACACGACCACGCAATAAGCTCTCACTCACACAGCTAAACATCATACAAATAAATGTAAACTCAATCATCACGAACGAAAGACGAGTCAGCCTCCTAGACTGCATTAAAACATACAAACCCGACATATTACTACTTTCCGAGACGAAACTAAACCCACGACACAGAATTGACTTTCAAAATTACAGAGTTATCAGAACAGACAGACCAAACGCTAAACAAGCTGGGGGAACAGCCATTATAATCAAAGATAATATCACATGCAAACACATCACCATAAATAACACCACATGTTTCGAAGCAACTGTAATAGAGCTGAAATTACAAAACACCGAAAAACTATTTATAATAGCGGGATATGCGACGAGTAGCTGCAAAAAAGAATTTATGGTCGAGCTCAAACATCTTTTCCAGCAGCTCGAACTGCACAACCATAACAATTATTACATATTAGCAGGTGATCTGAACGCAAAACACCACGCCTGTGATAACGCTATTAACAACAATAGAGGTATTGCTTTAAATAAATGGATACAGGAAAACGAAATTCCCTATCGAATTTCACTGTACAAAACAGCAACACCGTCATTTCCAAAGAGCGGAGCGTTTATAGATTTATGTATAGCCGATAGCCGCATAAAATTCCATAACACACCCAAACATAGATCCCTCAACTCCTTTCCATACGACAGTGACCACAGAGCAGTCAAAATCCAAATCTCCATCCCGACGATGAAGACCCTCGAAATAGACGAAACAGTAGCGCCAAAAAAATATAACTTCAACAAAACAGACTGGACACAGTTTAAAAACTTCCTCATAGAAACGGACGACACGATCT
>NW_017102576.1:0-563 GCF_001263275.1 Habropoda laboriosa
AGAATCGTCCCAGTATGATTTGCGAAGGTCGCGCAGAAATACTATAACCATTTGCGTCGTCATTTGTGTACATTCGCTTCGTGTAACAGAAACACGGCATACGTGTGAGATATTGCAGGACCAAGCACACCTTTGGGTCGAAAAATTGTAGGATTTATTGCATACATTTAGCCGAAGGTATTATTTTTAAAGTCGAAATATTTAATTATCTGTATTTGCCCTTCACCATCGTAATTCGAAAATACGGTGCCGATGTCCAGAATGTATAGCAAAAATATACTCCATTTAGAGTACGAGTACCGAACCGGTACGTTACGTGAAAATCGCGAAGAAATAACGTCTCTAATCATGACGTTATATGTGTATATTCGCTTCGTTTAACAGTAACACGGAAACGGTTTGAGCTATTGAAAAAACTATCCACGCCTTCGTATTCGGTGCCGAAAAAAGGCAAGACTTCTTGGGGAACAATTATTTGTAGAGAATATTGTTAAAGTCGTAATATTTAATTATCTGTATATTCCCCCACAATCGTCGTTCGAAAATTCGGCGCCAATGTCCAG
>NW_017102577.1:0-516 GCF_001263275.1 Habropoda laboriosa
TTAAACGAAGCGAATATACAAATGTAACGTCGACTAGGTGATAGTTGACCTTCGCGATTTTCATGCAACGAACTGGTACGATAATCGTACTCTAAATGGAGTACGATTCTGCTAGGCATCCTGGACAACGGCGCCGAATTTTCGATCTACGACGTTGGGGGAAAATACAGATAATTAAATCCTTCGACGTTAGAATTAATTCCTAAAACTAAATGTGAACAAAGAAATCTTAACATTTTTTGATACCGAATACAAATGTGTGCTTTGTTATTCAGAGCTCAAACTGTTCCGGTGTTATTGTTAAACGAAGCGAATATACACGTATAACATCGCGCTTGGAGATAGTATTTCTTCGCGATATTCACGTGGCGTACCGGTACGATACTCGCACTCGAAATGGAGTACGATTATGCAATGCATTCTGGACGTCGGCGCCGAATTTTCGAACTACGTTGGTGGGGGAAAATACAAATAATTAAATATTTCGTCGTAAAAATAATTGCTAAAACTAAATGT
>NW_017102578.1:0-4969 GCF_001263275.1 Habropoda laboriosa
CTACGATCACCTAGCCGACGTTATATTTGTATATTCGCTTCCGTTTTACAGTAACACGGCAACGGTGTGAGATATTGAAAAAACAGACCACTCCTTCGTACTCGGTACCAAAAAAAGGTAAGATTTGGTTGGGTCCATTTATTTGTTGCCATTATGTCTAGAGTCGAAATATTTAATTATCTGTATTTTCACCCTCCATCGTAGTTCGGAAATTCGACGCCACGTCCACAATGAATAGCAGAATCAAACACAATTAGAGTACGAATATCGCCGCAGTATATTATGTAAAAGTCACGAAGAATTACTATCGCCTAGCCGACGTTATATGTGTATATTCCCTTCGTTTAACAGTAACACGGCAACCGTGTGAGATATTGAAGAACAAAGCACACCTTGGAATTCGGTATCAAAAAGAGGAAAGATTTCGTTGGTATTATTTATTTGATGGAATTATTTCTAACGACGAAATATTTAATTATCTGTATATGCCCCCACCGTCGTAGTTCTTATATTCGACGCCGTCCTCCAGAAAGCATAGCAGAATCGTACTCCAAATTGAGTTCGAGTATCGCCGCAGTATGTTATGTTAATGTCGCGAAGAAATACTATCGCCTAGCCAACGTCATATGTGTATATTCGCTTCGTTTAACAGTAACACGGCAACCATGTGAGGTAATGAAGAACCAAGCACACCTTTATATTCCTGATCAAAAAAATTGTAAGATTGTGTTGGATGCATTTAGCTGAAGGAATTATATTTAAAGTCGAAATATTTAATAATCTGTATTTTCATCGTACCGGTTCGTTACGTGAAAATCGCGAAGAACTACAATCACCTAGCTGACGTTATATTTGTATATTCGCTTCGTTTTACAGTAACACGGCAACCGTGTGAGACATTGAAGAACCAAGCACACCTTTATATTCGGGATCACAAAATTGTAAGATTTGGTTGGATACATTTAGCTGAAGAAATTCAAATTAAAGTCGAAATATTTAATTATCTGTATTTTCCATAACATCGTAATGTCTAAAATACGGCGCCGATGTTCAGAATGCATAGCAGAATCGTACCCCAATTAAAGACCGAGTATCGTACAGGTACGTTACGTTCAAATAGAGAAGGTAATTGTATCTCCATGCGCGACGTTATATGTGTATATTCGCGTCGTTTAACAGTAACGCGGGAACCGTTTGAGCTATTGAAAAAACAAATCAGACCTTTGTATTCGGTACCAAAAAAAGGTAAGGTTTCGTTGGGAAAATTTACTCGTTGGAATTCTGTCTAACGACGAAGTATTTAGTTATCTGCATTTGCCCCACTATCGTATTTCGAAAATTCGACGCCGATCTCCAGAATGCTTAGCAGAATCGTACGCCATTTAGAGTATGAATATCGCCGCAGTATGTAATGTGAAAGTCGCGAAGAACTACCTGCGCCTACCCGACGTTATAGGTGTATATTCGCTACGTTTAACAGTAACACCGGAACCGTTTGAGCTTTGAATAACCAAACACACCTTTATATTCGGGGTGGAAAAATTGTAAGATTTATGGTATACATTTAGCTAAAGGAATTATTTTTATAGTCGAAATATTTAATCAGGTGTATTTTCCCCCACATCGTAGTTCGAAAATTCGACGCCGGCGTCCAGAATGCATGGCAGTACCGTACGCCATTTGGAAGACGCGAATCGTCCCAGTATGATATGCGAAGGTCGCGAAGTAATACTTTAACCATGTGCGACGTTATATGTGTATATTCGCTTCGTTTAACGGTAAGACCGGAACCGTTTGAGCATTCAATAACAAAGCACACCTTTGTATTCGGTACCAAAAATGGTATGTTTTCGTTGGGCACATTTACCTTTAGGAATTTATATTAACGACGAAGTTATTAATTATTTGTATTTTCCCCCACCAGCGTAGTTCGAAAATTCGACGCCACGTCCAGAATGCATAGCGGAATCAAACACCATTAGAGTACGAATATCACCGCATAAAGTTAGGTTAATGTTGCGAAGAACTACTATCTCCTAGCCGACGTTATAGGTGTTTATACACTTCGTTTAACAGTAACAAGGGTGCCGTGTGAGGTATTGAAGAAACAAGCACACATTTGTATTCGTTATTAAAAACTGGTAAGATTTCGATGGTCACATTTAGTTTTAGTAATTATTTTTAAAGTCGAAATATTTAGTTATCTGTATTTGCCCCCACCATCGTAGAGAGAAAATTCAACACCGATGTCCAGAATGCACAGCAGGAACGTACTCCATTTAGAGTACGAGTATCGTACCGGTACGTTACGTGATAATCGCTAAGATCTACTATCACCTAGCCGACGTTATATTTGTATATTCGCTTCGTTTAACAGTAACACGGCAGCTGTGTGAGATATTGACATAACATTTCCACGCCTTTGTATTCGGTATCAAAAAGAGGTAAGATTATGTTGGGAATATTTATTTGTAGCGAATATTTTTAATGTCGAAATATTTAATTATCTGTACTTGCCCCCACCATTATAGTTCGAAAATTCGGCGCCAATGTCCAGAATGCATTGCAGAATCGTATAACATTTCGAGTAAGAGTATTGTACCGGTACGTAACGTGAAAATCGCGAAGAAATACATTCTCCAAGCGCGACGTTATATGTGTATATTCGCTTCGTTCAACAGTAACACCGGAACTGTTTGAGCTTTCAATATCAAAGCACACATTTGTATTCGGTATCAAAAAATTGTAAGATTTCGTTTGTCACATTTAGTTTTATGAATTATTTTTAACGTAGAAATATGAAATTATCTGTATTCTCCCCCACATCGTAGTTCGAAAATGAGAAGCCGGAGTCCAGAATGCATAGCAGAATCGTATAACATTTCGAGTAAGAGTATCGTGCCGGTACGTTACGTGAAAATCGCGAAGAAATACTATCTCCAAGCGCGACGTTATAGGTGTATATTCGTTTTGATTAATGGTAACACGGAAACCGTTTCAGCTATTGAAAAAGAAACAACAACTTTGTATTCGGTATCAAAAAATGGTAAGACTTCGTTGGTCACATTTAGTTTTAGGAATTATTATTAAAGTCGAAATATTTAACTATCTGTATTTTCCCACACCATCGTAGTTCGAAAATTCGACGTAGTTGTCCAGAATGCGTAGCGGAATCGTATGCCATTTAGAGTACGAGTATCCCCCCAGCATGTTATGTGAAAGTCGCGAAGAACTACTATCGCCTAGCCGATGTTATAGGTGTATATTCGCTTCGTTTTACAGTTACACGGCAACCGTGTGAGATATTGAAGAACCAAGAACACCTTTATATTCGGAATCAAAAAATTGTGAGATTTCTTTGGTCACATTTAGTTTTAGCAATTATTTTTACGTCGAAATATTTAATTATTTGAATTTTCTCTCACATCGTAATACGAAAATTCGACGCCGGTGCGCAGAATGCATAGCAGAATCGTACTACATTTCGAGTACGAGTATCGTACCAGTACGTTACGTGAAAATCGCGAAGAAATACTATAACCATGTGCGTCGTTATATGTGTATATTCGCTTCGTTTAACAGTAACACCGGAACCGTTTGAACTATTGAAAAAACAAACCACACCTTTGTATTCGGTATCACAAAAAGGTAAGACTCCGTTGGTCACATTTAGTTTTAGGAATTATTATGAACGTGGAAATAATTAATTATCTGTATTTTCCCCGATCATCCAAGCTCGAAAATTCGGCGCGGACGTCCAGAATGTATAGCAGAATCAAACAACATTCGGAGCACCATTATCGCCGCATTATGTTATGTGAAAATCGCGAAGAACTACTATCGGCTATCCGACAGTATAGGTAAATATTTGCTTCGTTTAACAGTATCACGGCAACCGTGAGAGATATTGAAGAAGCAGACACACCTTTATATTCGGGATCAAAAAATTGTAAGATTTCGTTGTATTCACTTAGATGAAGGAATTATTTTTAAAGTCGAAGGGTTTAATTATCTGTATGTTCGCCAAACATCGTATTTCGAAAATTCGACGCCGACGTCCAGAATGCAAAGCAGAACCGTACGCCATTTAGAGGACACGAATCGTCCCAGTATGATATGCGAAGTTCGCGAAGTACTACTATATCCATGTGCGACGTTATATGGGTATCTTCGCTTCGTTTCACAGTAACACCGGATCCGTTTGAGCTTTGAATAACCAAGCACACCTTTATATTCGGGGTCGAAAAATTGGAAGATTTATTGCATACATTTAGCCGAAGGTATTATTTTTAAAGTCGAAATATTTAATTATCTGTATTTTCCCCCACCATCGTAGTTCGAAAATTCGGCGGCGGAGTCCAGAATGCATTGCATAATCGTTCTCCGTTTAGAGTACGATTATCGTACTGGTACGTTACGTGAAAATTGCGAAGAAATACTATCTCCAAGCACGACGTTATATGTGTATATTCGCTTCGTTTAACAGTAACACGGGAACCGTTTGAGCTATTGATAAAACAAACCAGAAATTTGTATTCGGTACCAAAGAACGGTAAGACTTTGTTGGTCACATTTTGATTTAGGAATTATTTTTAACGTGGAAATATTTACTTATCTGTAATTGCACCCACCACCGTAGTTCAAAAATTCGACACCGATGTCCAGAATGTATAGCAGAAATGTACTCCATTTAGAGTACGAGTATCCCCCTAGTATGTTATGTGAAAGTCGCGAAGAATTACTGTTACCGAGCCGCGTTATATTTGTATATTCGCTTCGTTTAACAGTAACATGGCGAACGTGTGAGATATTGAAGAACCAAGCACACCTTCGTATTCGGTTCCAAAGAAAGGTAAAATATCGTTTGGAATTTTTATATGTAGAGAATATTAGTAAAGTCGAAATATTAAGTTATCTGTATTTGCCCCCACCATCGTATTACGAAAATTCGACGCCGATGTCCGGGATC
>NW_017102579.1:0-661 GCF_001263275.1 Habropoda laboriosa
GCTCCATAATTACCATTTCGGTAATTCGGGGTGCTTTATTAAAGTGAGTCCCCTTGCCTCTCATTTCTCGAAATGGTAAAGAATGTAAGTTAGTCGTCTTGCTGATATTTATCATTCTGTAGGTAACGTCAATCGTTTTTTATTAAACATATATTTAAAATTCTGTCAGTTCATTTGCCAGTTCAAAATTATCTAATTGTGTGAAAGTGTGTAGAAGATCTGTATTTTTACTCCCTTCGTCATCATCTGCATTCATGTCTTCACTGTCACTATCATGTACATGAGAAATAGTACAGCTGCTCACATTTATTTCAGGAGCAGCTATCAAATGATTTATCTCTGGTGGAATGGATACAAATTTCTTTTTTCTTTTTACTAATTAAACGACCTGTCATATGAGACAATTTATTGTTGTAAAATGTTATAAATTCATCAGCTTCTAAGGAGTCAAGAGCTTATCTCCCGTTATGCTTTTAAAGTAAAGAAAAACCAAAAATTTTTTAAAATTTATAACATTTGACAACAATAAATTGCCTCATATGTTAGGTCTTCTTTAGAACGGTTTATGGCACAACTGCAAAAATATGGTATTTTCATCGATTGTTTGTATGTTTTAAAGTACACCCTGGCGAAGATCATTAGAATTGCTTTGTTAGATTTT
>NW_017102580.1:0-273 GCF_001263275.1 Habropoda laboriosa
GATTCTGCTATGCATTCTGGACATCGGCGCCGAATTTTCGAACTACGATGTGGGGGAAAATACGGATAATAAATTATTTCGACGTTAATAATAATTCCTAAAACTAAATGTGACCAACGAAATCTTACCTTTTTTTGGTACCGACTATAAAGGCGTGCTTTGTTATTCAAACCTTAAACGGTGCCGATGTTACTGTTAAACGAAGCGAAAATACACATATAACGTCGCACATGTTTATATTAGTTCTTCGCGACCTTCGCATATCATACTGGG
>NW_017102581.1:0-842 GCF_001263275.1 Habropoda laboriosa
AATGCATAGCAGAATCAAACACCATTAGAGTACGAATATCGCCGCAGAATGTTATGTGAAAGTCGGGAAGAGCTACTATCCCCAAGCCGACGTTATAGTTGTATATTCCCTTCGTTTAACTGTAACAGTGCAACCGTGTGATATATTGAAGAACCAAGCGCACCTTTATATTCGGGATCAAGAAATTGTAAGATTTCGTTGGATACATTTAGCTGAAGGACATATATTTAAAGTCGAAATATTTAATTATCTGTATTTTCCCCCACACCGTAGTTCGAAAATTCGGCGCCGATGTCCAGAATGCATAGCAGAATCGTATTCCATTTAGAGTAGTATCGTTCAGGTACGTTACGTGAAAATCGCTAAGAAATACTATCTCCAAGAGCGACGGTATATGTGTAAATTCGCTTCGTTTAACAGTAACACCGGAACCGTTGAGCTATTGAAACAACAAATCACAACTTTGTATTCGGTACCAAAAAAAGGTAAGGTTTCGTTGGTCACATTGTTTTAGGAATCATTTTTAAAGCAGAAATATTTAATTATCTGTATTTGACCCCACAATGGTCGTTCGAAAACTCGGCGCCGATGTCCTGAATGCATAGCAGAATCGTACTCCATTTAGAGTACGGGTATCGTACCGGTACGTTAAGTGAAAGTCGCGAAGAAATGCTATCTCCATGCGCGACGTTATTTGTGAATATACGCTTCGTTTAACAGGAACACGGGAACTGTTTGAGCTTTCAATAACGAAACACATTTGTATTCTGTATCAAAAATTGGTAAGATTTCGTTGGTCACATTTAGTTTTAGGAATTATTATGAACATCGAAATAATTAAT
>NW_017102582.1:0-250 GCF_001263275.1 Habropoda laboriosa
GACAAACCACGTTTTGCATTACTGCACACGACTGTTTTCTCGTTATTATGCATGTTTCGCACCCTAGAACTTGTTTTAACGAATATAAACTGAAACATTGCTTTTTTCTCGCCACATAGACGTTTTGCGGTACTGCAAACAACTGTTTTCTCTTTATTATGCATATTTCACCACGCAAAATGTGTTGTAACGAATATAAACCTAAATACTACTGATTTCTCAAGACTAACCACGTTTTGCAGACCTGCAC
>NW_017102583.1:0-2118 GCF_001263275.1 Habropoda laboriosa
TTTCGTTGGGTACATTAAGCTGAAGGAATTATATTTAAATTCGAAATATTTAATTATCTGTATATTCCCCTACATCGTAGTTCGAAAATTCGGCGCCGTTGTCCAGAATTCATAGCAGAATCATTCTCTATTTTGAGTACGAGTATCGTACCGGTACGTTATGTGAAAATCGCAAAGAAATACTATCACCTTGCCGACGTTATATTTGTATATTCGCTTCGTTTAACAGTAACACGGGAACAGTTTGAGCTATTGAACTGTATTTGCCCCCACCATCGTAGTTCTTATATTCGATGCCGATTTCCAGAATGCATAGCAGAATAGTACTCCATGTACAGTACGAGCATCGTACCGGTACGTTACGTGAAAATCGCGAAGAAATACTATCACCTAGCCGCAGTTATATTTGTATATTCGCTTCGTTTAACAGCAACACGGCAACCGTGTAAGATAATGAAGAAATAAACCACTCCTTCGTATTCGGTACCAAAAAAAGTTAAGATTTGGATGGGTCTATTTATTTGTTGCCATCATGTCTAAAGTCAAAATATTTAGTTATCTCTATTTGCCCCCACCATCGTAGATTTCAAATTCGACGCCGTCGTCCAGTATGCATAGCAGAACCGTACGCCATTTGGAGGACGAGAATAGTCCCAGCATGGTATGCGAAGGTCGCGAAGAAATACTATAACCACGTGCGACGTTATATGTGTATAATCGCTTCGTTTAACAGTAAGACCGGAACCGTTTGAGCTTTGAATAACAAAGCACACGTTTGTATTCGGCATCAAAATATGGTAAGATTTCTTGGTCACATTTAGTTTTAGGAATTATTGTTAACGTCGAAATATTTAATTTTCTGTATTTTCCCACACCATCGTAGTTCGAAAATACGACGCCGACGTCCAGAATGCATAACAGAATCGTACGCCATTTAGAATATGAATATCCCCGCAGTATGTAATGTGAAAGTCGCGAAGAAATACTACCTCCAAGCGCGACGTTATATGTGTATATTCGCTTCGTTTAACAGTAACACGGCAACCGTGTGAGATATTGAAAAAACAAACCACACCTTTGTGTTCGGTATCAAATAAGGGTAAGGTATATTGCACACATTTAGCCGAAGGTATTATTTTTAAAGTCGAAATATTTAATTATCTGTATTTGCCCCCACCATCGTAGAGAGAGAATTCGACGCCGATGTCCAGAGTTCATTGCAGAATCGTACTCCATTTAGAGTACGAGTATCGTACCAGTACGTTGCATGATAATCGCGAAGAGATAACATCTGCAAGCGCAACGATATAGGTGAAAATACGCTTCGTTTAACGCTTACACGGCAGCCGTGTGAGATATTGGAAAACAAACCATTCCTTTGTATTCGGTACCAAAAAAAGGTATGGTTTCGTTGGGAATATTTATTTGTTGGAATTATTTTCATCGACGAAATATTTATATATTTGCGTTTTCCCCCACATCGTAGTTCGAAAATTTGACGCCGACGTCCAGAATGCATAGCAGAATCAAACAGCATTAGCGTACGAAAATCGCTGCAGTATGTTATGTGAAAGTCGGGAAGAACTACTATTGCCTAGCCGCGTTATATTTGTATATTCGCTTCGTTTAACAGTAACACCGGAACCGTTTGAGGTTTGAATAACAAAGCACACCTTTATATTCGGGGTGTAAAAATGGTAAGATTTATGGTATACATTTAGCTAAAGGAATTATATTTAAAGTCGAAATATTTACTTATCTGCATTTTCCCCGACTTCGTAGTCCGAAAATTCGACTCCGGTGTCCAGAATGTATAGCAGAAATTTACTCCATTTAGAGTACGAGTATCGTACCGGTACGTTGCGTGAAAATCGAGAAGGAATAGTATCTCCATGCATGATGTTATGTGTGTTTATTCGCTTCTTTTATCAGTAACACGGGAACCGTATGACTATTGAAAATACAAATCACAACTTTGTATTCGGTACCAACAGAAGGTAATGTTTGGTTGTTCACATTTCGTTTATGGAATTCTTATTAAAGTCGAAATACTTCATTATCTGTATTTGCCCCCACCATCGTAGATTTAAAATTCAACGCCGTCGTCCAGAATGCATA
>NW_017102584.1:0-1131 GCF_001263275.1 Habropoda laboriosa
AAGTCGTTATAATTAATTATCTGTATATGCCCCACCATCGTAGTTCGAAAATTCGAAGCCGATATCCAGACTGCATAGCAGAATCGTAATCCATTTAGAGTACAAGTATCGTACCGGTAGGTATCATGAACAACGCGAAGAAATACTATTTCCAAGTGCGACGTTATATGTTTATATTCGCTTCGTTTAACAGTAACACGGGAACCGTTTGAGCTATTGAGAAAATAAACCACACCTTTGTATTCGGAACCAAAAGAAGGGAAGAATAGGTTGGGATAATTTATTTGTAGGGAATATTTTGAAAGTCGAAATATTTAGTTATCTGTAATTTTCCCCACCATCATATTTCGTAAATTCGACGAAGATGTCCAGAATGCATAGCAGAATCGTACTCCATTTAGAGTATGAGTATCGCACGTGTACGTTACGTGAAATCGCGAAGAAGTACTATTTCCACGCGCGTCGTTTTAGGTGTGTATTCGCTTCGTTAAACAGTAACACGGGAACCGTTTGATCTATTGAAATAACAAATCGCACCTTTGTATACGGTACCAAAAAAAAAGGTATGGTTTCGTTGGGATCATTCAGTTGTAGGAATTATTGTTATAGTCGATATATATATATTTATCTGTATTTGCGCCCACCATCGTAGTTCTAAAATTTGACGCCGTCGTCCAGAATGCATAGCAGAATCGTATGCCATATAGAGTACGAGAATCGCCCCAGTATGTTTTGTGAAAGACGCGAAAAACTACTATAACCAAGTGCGGCGTTATATGTGTATATTCGCTTCGTTTAACAGTAACACGGGAACCGTTTGAGCTTTTGAAAAAAGACACCTTTGTATTCGGTACCAGAAAAAGGTAAGGATTCGTTGGGAACATTCAGTTGTAGATATTTTTAAAGTCGATATATATAATTATCAGTATTTGCACCCACCATCGTAGTTCTAAAAGTCGACGCTGTCGTCCAGAATGCGTTGAAGAATCGTACGCCATTTAGAGTAGGAGTATCCCCCCAGTTTGTTATGTGAAAGACGCGAAGAACTACTATCGCCTAGCCGACGTAATAGGAGTATATTCCCTTCGTTTAACAGTCACACGGCAACCGTGTGAGATATTTAAGAACTAG
>NW_017102585.1:0-222 GCF_001263275.1 Habropoda laboriosa
TATTCGGTACCAAAAAAAGGTAAGTTTTCGTTGGGAACATTTATTTGTAGGGAATATTTTTAACGTCGAAGTATTTAATTAACTGTATTTTCCCCCACCATCATAGTTCGAAAATTCAACGCCACGTCCAGAATGCATAACGGAATCCAACACCATTACAGTACGATTATCTCCGCAGTATGTTATGTTTATGACGCGAAGAACTTCTATCGCCTAGCCGAC
>NW_017102586.1:0-1721 GCF_001263275.1 Habropoda laboriosa
ATGTGACCAAAGAAATCTTATAATTTTTTGATCCCGATTATAAAGGTATGCTTTGTTCTTCAATATCTTACACGGTTGGCGTGTTGCTGTTAAACGAAGCGAATATGCAATTATTTCGTAGCCCAGCTGATAGTATTTATTCGCGACTTTTACATAACATACATGGGCGATACTCGTATTCCTCAACCCGTACGATTCTGCTTTGCATTCTGGACATCGGAGTCGAATTTACGTGCTACGATGTGTGGGAAAATACAAATAATTAATTATTGTCGACGTTAAAATTAATTCCAAATACTAAATGTTACCAACGAAATATTACCTTTTTTTGGTTCCGAATACTAAGTTGAGGTCTTTTTTTTCAATAGATCAAAAGGTCCCGTGTTACTGTTAAACAAAACGAATATACACCTAAGCGTCGCGCTTGGAGATAGTATTTCTTCCCGATTTTCACGTAACGTACCGGTACGATACTCGTACTCTAAATGGAGTACATTTCTCCTATTCATTCTGGACGTCGGCGTCGAATTTTCGAAATACGATTTTGGGGGAAAATACAGATAATTAAATCCTTCGACTTTAAAAATAATTCCTTCAGCTAAGTGAAAACAACGAAATCTTACAATTTTTTGATCTCGAATATAAAGGTGTGTCTGCTTCTTCAATATCTCGCACGGTTTCCGTGATTCTGTTAAACGAAGCGAATATTCACCTATACTGTCGGCTAGCCGATAGTAGTTCATCGCGACTTTCACATAACTTACTGCGGCGATAATCGTACTCAATATGGTGTTTGATTCTGCTATACATTCTGGACGTCGGCGCCGAATTTACGAACTTGGATGGACTGGAAAATACAGATAATTAATTATTTCGACGATCATAATAATTCCTAAAACTAAATGTGACCAATGAAATCCTACCTTTTTGTGATACCGAATACAAAGGTGTGGTTTGTTTTATCAATAGCTCAAACGGTTACCGTGTTACTGTTAAACGAGGCGAATATACACATATATCGTCGCGCATGGAGATAGCATATCGTCGCGATATTCACGTAACGTACCAGTACGATACTCGTACTCTAAATGTAGTATGATTCTGCTATGCATTTTGGTCTTCGGCGCCGAATTTTCGAACTACATTGGTGGGGGAAAATACAGATAATTAATTATTTCGACGTTAATAATAATTCTTAAAACGAAATGTGACCAACGAAATCTTACCATTATCTGGTATCGAATATATAGGTGTGCTTTGTTATCCAAACCTCAAAAGGTGCCGATGTTACTGTTAAACGAAGCGAATATACACATATAACGTCGCACACGTTATAGTAGTTCTTCGCGACCTTCCCATATCATACTGTGACAATTCTCGTCCTCCAAATGGCGTACGGTGCTGGTATGCGTTCTGTATGCCGACGTCGACTTTTCTATCTACGATGTTGGGGAAAACACAAATAATTAGATATATCGTCGTTCCAAATAATTCCAACAAATAAATGTTCCCAACGAAATTTTATCTCCTTTTGGTGCCGAATACAAATTTGTGGTTCGATAGTTCATTACCTCAACCGGTTCCCGTGTACCAGTTAAACGAAGCGAATATACACCTATAACGTCGCACTTGGAGATAGTATTTCTTCGCGATTTTCACGTAACGTACCGGTACGATACTCGTACTCAAAATAGAGTATGATTCTGCTATGCATTCTGGAC
>NW_017102586.1:1871-3044 GCF_001263275.1 Habropoda laboriosa
TCAAACGGTTCCGGTGTTACTGTGAAACGAAGCGAATATACACATATAACGGCGCACATGGATATAGTAGTACTTTGCGAACTTCGCATACCATACTGGGACGATTCGTGTCCTGCAATGGCGTACAGTTCTGCTTTGCATTCTGGTCGCCGGCGTCGAATTTCCGAACTACGATGTGGGGGAACATACAGATAATTAAATATTTCGACGTTAATAATAATTCCTAAAACTGCATGTGACCAACGAAATCTTACCAAATTTTGATACCGAATACAAAGGTGTGCTTTGTTAATCAAAGCTCAAACGGTTCCGGTCTTACTGTTAAACGAAGCGAATGTACACATATTACGTCGGCTAGGCGAAAGTAGTTCTTCGCGACTTTCACATAACCTACTGCGGCGATATTCGTACTTTAAATGGTATTTGATTCTGCTATGCATTCTGGACACCGGCGTCGAATTTCCGAACTACGATGGAGGGGGAAAATAAATATAATTAATTATTTCGACTTTAAAAATAATCGGTACAAATAAATAGTCCCAACGAAATATTACCTCTTCTTGGTACCGAATACAACGGTGTGCTTGTTTCTTCAATATCTCACACGGTTGCCGTGTTTCTGTTAAACGAAGGGAATATACAACTATAACGTCGGCTAGGCGATAGTAGTTCTTCGCGACGTTCGCATATCATACGGGGACGATTCAGGTCCTCTAAATGGCGCACGGATATGCTTGGCATTCGGGACGCCCGCGTCGAATTTTCGACCTACGAAGGTGGGGGAAAATGCTGATAATTAAATATTTCGACGGTAAAAATAATGACTAAAACTAAATGTGACCAACGTAATCTTACCTTCTTTGGTACCGAATACAAATTTGTGGTTTGTTTTTTCAATGTCTCACACGGTTCCCGTGTACCAGTTAAACGAAGCGAATATACACATATAACGTCGCACATGGATATAGTAGTACTTCGCGAACTTCGCATATCATACTGGGACGATTCGTGTCCTGCAATGCCGTACAGTTCTGCTTTGCATTCTGGTCGCCGGCGTCGAATTTCCGAACTACGATGTGGGGGAACATACAGATAATTAAATATTTCGACGTTAATAATAATTCCTAAAACTAAATGTGACCAACGAAATCTTACCTTTTTTTGATACCGAAT
>NW_017102586.1:3204-4066 GCF_001263275.1 Habropoda laboriosa
CACACGGTTGCCGTGTTACTGTTAAACGAAGCGAATATACACCTATATCGTCGGATAGGCGATAGTAGTTCTTCGCGACATTAACATAACTTAATGCAGCGATATGCTAACTCTAATGCTGTTTGATTACGCTATGCATTCTGGACTTCGGCGCCGAACTTTCGAACTACTATGGTGGTGGAAAATACAGATAAATAATTGTTTCGACGTTAATTATAATTCCTAAATCTAAATGTGACCAACGAAATCTTACCATTATTTGGTACCGTATACGAAGGTGTGGTTTGTTTTTCAATAGCACAATCAGTTTCCGGGATACAGTTAAACGATGTCAATATACACATATAACGTCGGCTAGGTGATAGTAGTTCTTCGCGAACTTGGCATATCATACTGGGACGATTCTCGTCCTCAAAATGGCGTACGGTTCTGCTATGCATTCTGGACGTGGCGTCGAATTTTCGAACTACGATGGTGGGGGCAAATACAGGTAATTAAATTTTTCGACTTTTAAAAATATTCCCTCTAAATGTTTGTTCCCTACGAAATCTTACCTTATGTTGGTACCGAAAACGCAGGTGTGGTTTGTTTCTTCAATAGCGGAAATGTTTCCCGTGTTACTGTTAACCTAAGCGAATATACACATACAACGTCGCACATGGTTATAGTAGTTCTGCGCGAACTTTGCATATCATACTGGGACGATTCACCTTCTCTAAATGGCATACGGTTCTTCAATGCATTCTTGACGCCGGCGACGAATTTTCGACCTACGATGGTGGGTGCAAATACAGATAAATATATATATCGACGTTAAAAATGATATCTACAACTGAATGTTCCCAACGAAACCTTACCTTTT
>NW_017102587.1:0-572 GCF_001263275.1 Habropoda laboriosa
TCCATTTAAAAAAACGTTGGTGACCTTGAAAATACCGAAAAAAATGGCATAAAAAAATAATATTATGATGGTGATGTGCATCCTTCGAAACCATTCTAATTCTTTAAATCCAACTGTAGTAGGATTTTTGGAAAGAAAGGATTTTCTTTGGTATCTGGGAAAAACACAAAAGTTTATTTATCTTTCGTCGATACATGTTAAATGTTTGATACAGAATAATTTCGAACAAATCAATGCAGTGTTCGAGCAGTTGCTTTCGTTTTCAGACGTTCGGCTTTAAGCAGCCGTACTCTCCCGTTACAACATTAACGAAACGGATAAAAATGATTCATAACAATTACTGTGGTAAGGCGTCCGGGTAGCCTCCCGTACTCTACTCTCTGGAAGGCGCCTGGCGGATAGTCCAGTCGTTCTTTCCATTCCAGGAGCGATCCAGGTATAGCTCCCGTACTCTCCTATCACAATATTATATGTAATACGTGAAAAGTGATTTATAACAATTATTGTGGGAAGGCGTCCGGTGAGCCTCCTGTACTCTACTCTCTGGAAGGCGACCGGCAGATAGTCCAGCC